>NC_132798.1:12435000-12442500 GCF_048594095.1 Paramormyrops kingsleyae | reverse complement strand
GGATGAGCCATTCCTCCTCCTCGGCATCGCCCTCGCAGCGAGACGCCCCCTGGAAGCACTGGGAGGCCGTTTCCAGCATGGAGTCCCTGCGTTCCTCCATCTGCGGACACACACACAGGACAAGGTCACGCGGACGGGCGAGTAAACGCCGTGGTGGCAGGTAGGAGCCCCGCCGCGGCTGGCCAGGGGGGGAACTCGGGGCGGGATCCCCTCCGGAGCTGGTCTCGGGTCAGAGCAGAGCACGATTCAGCCAGTGTGACACAGAGGATCGGATGGGCTGGCAGGTGGTGAGCAGGTGGAGGATTTCCAGGACTGCCCCTGAGGTGGGGGAGGGGCCTGGGGAACGGAGTGGGGGGGGGGTGGCGGGGGCGTGAAGCCTGGCTGGAGCTGAAGCCCCACCTTAACACGGTGGGGCCTCCCGAAGAGTGGTGTGCGTGTGACAGCAGGGGCGCGTCACGGCTGCCGTGCGAATGCAGTGACTGCGCTCTGCACAAAAAAATAAATAAAAACACATTTTGCCCAAAAGCTGAAACTAGGAAAGCTGATAAACAAACAAACAGATGGCCACTTAATCACAGCGACGCCGGGTATCTGAAAGGGGGGGCGCAGAGTGGCCTTTGCCGCCCCCCCCCCGGCCACCACATACACGCGCCACCCCTAGAACCCTGGCCTTCGCCTCACGTGTTTGCATGCCAGGCACAGATGGGGTTGTGATCTGAAGACGCACTGTCCTGTACGGGCTGTTAGGGGCACAGAGAGGGGCATGACACGGCAAGGGGGTGCTGTGGGGGGGGCTGTTAGGGGCACAGAGAGGGGCATGACACGGCAAGGGGGTGCTGTGGGGGGGGCTGTTAGGGGCACAGAGAGGGGCATGACACGGCAAGGGGGTGCTGGGAGGGGCACAGCGAGGGGGCCCTGTGAGGGGCACTGCAAGGGGGTGCTGTGAGGGGCACAGCAAAGGGGCCCTGTGAGGGGCTGCTGTGAGGGGCACGGCAAGGGGGCCCTGTGAGGGGCTGCTGTGAGGGGCACGGCAAGGGGGCCCTGTGAGGGGCACTGCAAGGGGGTGCTGTGAGGGGCACAGCAAAGGGGCCCTGTGAGGGGCTGCTGTGAGGGGCACAGCAAGGGGGCCCTGTGAGGGGCACTGCAAGGGGGTGCTGTGAGGGGCACAGCAAAGGGGCCCTGTGAGGGGCACAGCAAGGGGGCCCTGTGAGGGGCACTGCAAGGGGGTGCTGTGAGGGGCACAGCAAAGGGGCCCTGTGAGGGGCACAGCAAGGGGCACTGCAAGGGGGTGCTGTGAGGGGCACGGCAAAGGGGCCCTGTGAGGGGCACAGCAAGGGGGTGCTGTGAGGGGCACGGCAAGGGGGCGCCCTTCCTCCTACCCCCTGCCCTCTAACCACACCCTTCCTCCTTCCCCTGGGTTAAATGCAGAGAACACATTTCGTTGTTGTTGGTGTGTCAACAATGACAATTAATCACTAAATTCTAAACTCCTACCCCTCTGCCCCCACCCTTCCTCCTTCTCCAGACCCTCTGCCTCCCCCCTCCCCAGCTCTCACCTGCTTGACCACCTCGGGCGGCAGCTCGCTCCTCCACTGCTTCAGCTGGCGGGAAGCGAAGGAGTGCAGAGCGTAGGACATGGTGCCGTACTCGATCCACAGCGACAGGTTGGAGCCGTCGATCTCCAGGGCGCGCCGGAAGCAGCTCAGCACGGCCATGGAGTGCTTCCAGATGGGCCCGTCGCTCTTCAGCTCGTTGGAGTTCAGCTTATCCTGGATGCGGCTGGCGCGGGCCAGTGCCATACCGGCCCACGAGTCAAACCTGGGGGCACCATACCGGCCCACGAGTCAAACCTGGGGGCACCATACCGGCCCACGAGTCAAACCTGGGGGCACCATACCGGCCCACGGGTCAAACCTGGGGGCACCATACCGGCCCACGGGTCAAACCTGGGGGCACCATACCGGCCCACGCGGCAAACCTGGGGGCGCCATACCGGCCTACGAGTCAAACCTGGGGGCACCATACCGGCCCACGGGTCAAACATGGGGGAGCCATACTGGGGGTATTCATTTACATCTTCTCCCTGTGTCAGTGTGTAACTTCCTAGAGTATAAAGATCCAGTCCTGGGTGACCCACCCTGCTTCCTTGGGAAGGTCTCAGGGTCCCTGCTACCATGTACAAGTTAGGGAAATTCAGATGGATGGATGGATGATCACTTGATAATGAATAAAGATCTACATTTCATAAGTGTTTGACTACAATAAAAAATACCCAGACCTTGCAAAAACTTACTTTTAAAAGCTACTCATACCATCACATACAGTTCGAGAAAAAATTATGAGACCACAGCACAATATTTTGTGTCCATCTGCAAATAACATATATATTTCTTTTGCAGTCCTAGCAGTGCACTTCACACCTGCACTTAATGTTTCCCACTCCTTTTGAAGGTCACTTGATGACATCCCATGATTCTCAGACTGTCAGATAAGTTAACGATCATCTCTGGCATTAGAAAGATGCTTCTGCCCTCTACTTGGCACATTTTTGGTTGTTCCCAGTGTCTCCTGATTCACCTTATTCTTATGTACTGCTGTCTTAGAAATTTTGAACCTGGAAGCATCCTGCTGCTCAGTGTAGCCTTCTGCCAGCAGAACCAGGATTAAACCAGGATTTTAAAATGTGTATTTGTTTAATAATATAGAGTGGTCTCTTAATTTTGTCCTCAGCTGTATATTTTCAATATTTGCTACATGCTAATTACTTAAGAGTTACATGCTATAGCCCTATAGCAGCGCAGTATAAATGGAGTTACATGCTATAGCCCTATAGCAGCACAGTATAAATGGAGTTACATGCTATAGCCCTATAGCAGCGCAGTATAAATGGCGTTACATGCTATAGCCCTATAGCAGCGCAGTATAAATGGCGTTACATGCTATAGCCCTATAGCAGCGCAGTATAAATGGAGTTACATGCTATAGCCCTATAGCAGCGCAGTATAAATGGCGTTACATGCTATAGCCCTATAGCAGCGCAGTATAAATGGCGTTACATGCTATAGCCCTATAGCAGTGCAGTATAAATGGCGTTACATGCTATAGCCCTATAGCAGCGCAGTATAAATGGCGTTACATGCTATAGCCCTATAGCAGCGCAGTATAAATGGCGTTACATGCTAATCCTCTTCCTGAGCTGTACAGCACAGCCATCATATCAGGCCAGCTTCCCGCTCATCACGGTAGCGTCAATCAGGGGAAGCCGGACTGCCAACCTGTTTGGGCACACGCAGATGTCGTGCATGTAGAATTTTATGGCCTTGGACTGCTCCTTGTTCTTGAAGTGATAGTCGGCCAGGAGGTAGTACAGCTCGTTCACCAGAGGGGGCGCCGGAGCAGCTCCCTCGGGGAGGCACGGAACCTGGTGGGCGGTGGGGGGAGAGGATTAAGAGATTCACTCAAAGTCACCGATTTGCACTAAGCACCGGGAGTCCACATGTCGTAATAACTGCCGCGTGCTATTTTGGATCGACGCCGGATTCTGGAACTTCGAGGGCTGACGAAGGCGAGGAAACAAGCGACCGATGAAACGGCTCTTTAAACTCCATTTAGCGGCGGAACGCTGACGACGAGCCGTTGGCTTCTGGCTCAGTTGGTTACTGCCGGCCACACCGACACCAGCACACGTGGCCAAACACAACCTTAACCAAGCATTTCGCAGGTTTGCCGTTTCAAAAAAGGTAAAATATACCGGCCCTGTAGGGGGCTGTCAAGCTAGAGGCAGAATCTAATCCCGTCCCCGGAACCGGGACAGACGCACACGCACGGCTCTAACAGGAACGAGGGAATCGGAACTGTCGGCGGAACCCATCCTGCACACGTTCCAGCTCCTTAGATAGATATTCTATCTGACACTCTGGGGGGGGGGGGGAGGTGCTGTGTCAGACCCCTAACAGAGATGCTCTGCTCAAGTCACTTACAAAATGGGTGAACGGACATGGGATGATACTGACAGTAACGAGGAACAGCGATTATCCTAATAAAAACGCACGTTGCTGCCTGCTTACAGCCGGACGCAAATCCGCAAACTCAGATGAGATGGAAGCTCGTCTCATCGCACGCCAGCCACTTCATGGGGCGGTGGTCACGTCGGCCAGGCCCCTGGCCTGCCGCCATGGCGATCTGACCCAGAACAAACTCCCCAGGGAGAACGGCCCTAACCATCTGCTCTCCTCTGCTGCTCCTCCTCCTCCCGCCGGGGGAGTGGGGGGTCCAACCTCAAACCTGTCCCCTTTACTCCTCAATCCTATTTACCTGCTGGCCACCCTCCTCCCCCCTCAGGGATTAGGGTCATAAGCCACGGGAGACACCTGTACCCCCCACCCATGCCGCCCTCAACCAGAACGGGATGTGTCAGGGCTGTTTGGGGCTCCATGATGCCGTGCAAAGAGAGGACGGGAGCGGGGGGTGGATTTTGGGGGGGGGGGGGGGGGAGGTCAGAATCTCAATCACTGACAGCCAGCACCATGCAAATCTAAATGGGTCCTGTAACCCTGCAAGGTAGGAGAAACCCAACTTCAAGCCCCCCCGCCCCAAGGAGGACTGACTGCCGGCAGGCTGGAGGAGTCAGTGTTGAAAGGCAGTGGTAAGGTGTGGGGGTGCTCTCTAACCTTGTCCGTGCTGCCCTCGATGTAGGCAGACACCTCGTCGACGGTGAGGGCGGGGCCTTCGCCACGCGGCACGATGCCAGATATGCGCTTCAGCAGGTTGGACAGGTCTGCCGACACCGTGCTCGTCTTGTAGCTGTCGAACTCCGGCAGCGTTTTGGGCTTGAAGTACTCGAACATGAAGAGCGTGTCGGCCCACTGCAGCTCCACCTGCTGGACGAGGGCGGGAGAGTCACCCCCAGGAGCAGAGGGTGAGTCAAGGGGAGACGCACGCGTGCACGAAACTGGCACGGACGTCCACCCGAGCATGGTGGAAAAGCTGGAGTCCGTGATGCAAGAAGTAAAATCTGGGTAACATACCTCAGTGAATCATTAAGGGCATTAATAACCGGTGACTTTACTTACATATAGGAAGATTACATTTAGGGTGAGTTACACACAAGGCAGAAAGGTTGGAAAAAAGAACTGAAAAAGTGTAACTATGCTAAATGCCCCCACACAGATGTGAACTGCACCATAACATGTCACGCTCACCGCCAGCCTTATCCCAAACACACAGACATTTACTGTGGAGTCACATGCAACTCTCTCCCAATTCTTATGAATAATTTTGTTCAACAGATGAATACTTTCTTTTTGTTTCACAGATCAAAATATGTGAATCTTACAGTAATGTTTGTGCTGAATTCATATACCCGAATAGAATTGACCTATCAGGCAAGGATTTTAACCTCATGCTACACGTATATATACAGTGTATGTGTATGTCGCAAGTCACTCATCTACAAGGTAGAAATGTCTGATTTTCTGCTGTTGTTGGCCTCAGGAACGTCCCTCTTAAGGGTCAGCCAGCACACTGGGCCTCCACCTGCCCTGATATCATTTTTCCATATCGGAGAGAGAGAGCAGGAACTTGTCTCAAGGTGTTCAAACATGGTACAGTCTGTAAACTCTGGCAAGACACACTTATAGTACTCTGCGCCCTTCTGTAAAGTGCTAAAAATGTTCAGAAATAGAATTCAAACCATTTTCCCTAAATTACTCTGAAATATGCCCATATATTCTTCATAAGGAATTAGATACTACAAATACAGCCTAAAAATGACATCACTGAAAACTACGTGTGAGAGCAAAATTCTGATTACATTTCTTAAATCTGCATTTAAAAGTTCGGAAAAGACAACCCTTACTCGTTTCGTACTCGTATTTTTGCTGACAAGTGTTGTTTGAAATGCCCATGTTTTACACATTTTATAACAGTCATAACAGAATTGGCAGTTTCTCAAAAGCCTTATGAGATGTTTAGGTATTTCTGTGATCAGCATCATAAAACCTATCTGGCAGATCACACATTTTAAAGGAAACGAAAATCTTGAAAACCAGCGTAAATAGAATAAATAAATAAAAAATAACATCCATTCATTCGCATTCCAGAAGTGCTAATCTGAGTCACATAAATAAATAAAAACACGAGATTACAAACAAAAACAAACTAGATATAAATGTGACAAGGATTCCAAAGGCAAGACCGTTGAATACTGTAAAGGAGGCCATGTGACAGGCCGGACCAAAATCGCACGCTGGGGGAGAGGGCAGGGAACGGCCATTAGCAAATTCCTCAATGACCTGCAGACATCCCAACCGGGCTGTTGTAACATCAAGCTAGCACCCCCGGGGGTTCAAAGCTGCCTCCTATTTCCCCGCCCGCCCTCAATGCCTGCCCCAGAAGGAGGCTGCTGCATCGCCGCACTGTCCTTTAGAGAGACACACATCTTCCCACACATGTGTGAGGGTCACATGTCCAGGGAAGAGGTGATGTCATGGGGTCAGCTGACCACCCCCAGCTCCCGCCCATTCCTGCCTCTGACAGCTTTCCTCCTCTGTTTTTCCTCTTGCCGTTGCTGTTCTTATTTTAACCGCTAAATGTGCTCAAGTGCTGAATTATTAACAGCAGAATGCAGCGGCACCGAGTCGCTGCCTCAGTGTGCCTGCCCATCCCTTCCGGAACCTTCTCCTTCTTGAGAGATTTGTTCCATTTGCTTTATGTGTGGTCTGGTGTTTTCAGCACGACCGGCGGCTCAGCGACGGAGGACGTGCCCATAGAAAGGGTCAGCTGGTCACCAGCGGCGCGAGGCTGCCTGCCAGCCCTAACGCCGGCTGCTTCTACACGTTTTCTAAACCTGAACAGACACATGGTGGTATTTTTATGCAGAAAAGGTCTGATTTTCCAGTTTATTCTGACGCCGTCTTTCCAGAACACTGCCAACATTTCCTCACAATGCTTCCCTTTGGCCAGACGACACTGTCTTCATCCACCAACAGAACACGAGGCAGTAACTTTACAAGCGTGTTCAAGACCCGAAATATTCGGATCCCGTTACACCGTCCATTTCGCACGTCTCTGCTGGGGTACACACACCACAGGTGTGCGACAGCCGGATGGACAAAACTTCACACTAGATGAGACAGAGGGTGGAAATGTGGAGGTCAGATGGGCACAAATAGCCCATAAAACTCTTGCCAAGGTCACTGCCATGGGGGCCACGCAGCGCCCCCTTTTGGCCACAGAGACTCCTGGTCTCTCTTTAACCCCTCCTTGGCTTTTGGAAGCTTGTGGAAGCTCTTCACCCGCCTGTGGTGGTATGACACAGTCATCGACAGGAAGACAGAGGGGAGTACAGACTACGAGGGTGGGCCAGACCTTCCGGAAACAGGGGGGCCGGCCACGCCGTCGCTTCCCGCCAGGCCGCCCCGCTGAGCGTGCCCCCGTCTCTGCCCCCCTCTTATCCTCTGCTGCTGAGGTGGTCGCAGGGTGACGAATTCAGCGTTTTCT
>NC_132798.1:12202500-12432500 GCF_048594095.1 Paramormyrops kingsleyae | reverse complement strand
ATGCCCTCCAGCATCTGCGTGATGGCTGCTGCCCACTCGTCCCGGGCGGAGGAGGAAGAGGAGGAAGGTGGGGAGAAACTGCTGAGCTGGAGCACGGCCTCATGCAGCGCCACCTCTGAGCACTCCAAGCACTGCGCCAGGTCCTCCTGTCGCAGCAGGGAGCTCTGCCACCGGCGTCCACAAGGGGGCGCCAAAGAGGATCAAGAGATTTCAAGAAAATGGAATTTGTTTTAGTAATAGACACACACCTTGGGCCCACTGCCACCTTATATTGGATAAAGGGCACAGAAGAGGGAAGGAGGGATGGATGGATGAACAAAAAAAAGGACAAAAATAAACTGCCATAACCACAGAAGCAGGATTCTGATTAATGCAAATGCCACACACTCCAGTGGACCACTGGTCCAGCTGATTCCTCCACTGACATCCATACTGCCATACTAAACCACCAGGCCATTCACGCATGAATGAGACTGTAATAAAAAGAAATATTGATGCAGGGGGTCAGACAGCCAAAAACAGAGCTGGCGCTAAACACCTAGAGACTCTAGAGCAGTGTTTCTCAACCCAGTCCTCAGCGAACCCCAGCCAGTCCACGTTTTTGCTCCCTCCCAGCTCCCAGCCAATCAGGAACACCGAATACCTGTACCAGCTATTCGGTGTTCCTGATTGGCTGGGAGCTGAGAGGAAGCAAAAACGTGGACTGGCTGGGGTTCGCTGAGGACTGGGTTGAGAAACACTGCTCTAGAGGATACATTTCAGCATTTTGGTCACTGACATGTTGGTCTGTAAATAACTGTTCAGGATAAGATTTGGATACATACAAAGGGCTGGTGCACCGAATGGGAGAAGGGATGTGGTGAGCAAGTCCCCCCCCCACACCCCACCCCCCACATGCCCTGTACCTGCAGCAGCAACAACTGAGCGGGTCTCTCAGGGGCGGAGCTAGCGAACTCCAGGGCCTTGACCCGGGCAGAGACTGAGCTCAGCGTCGGCCGCAGCAGACGCACGACAGAGCCATAGTCGCCGGCTTCGAAGAGCCGCTGGATCTCCTCCAGGGACTGGCAGCGCTCCAGGGACTTCAGCTTCTTGTCGATCTGGGGGGCAACAGCCATACATTTCAAACCAGAGCTGAGAGTCCGCAGATGTCGGCCTCCATTTTGTAGGCATGCAGTTTAGCATGGAGCATGACTGTCTGGGAGTGATGACTTCGCTTTTTAGCTCTGATTGGCTAACGGCACTCCAACCTGACATGCTATTGGTGCATTCGCAGTGAGTGCAGACTTAAGTCCTACCCAACCGAAACTGCTGAACCCATACAAATATTTTAATAAGAAATGTTTCCAAACCATCAGTATAGTACACATAAAGCTCATTTTTGACTGGACTGAAAGAAAGATGTACTAAACGTGTAATAACAATATAGCATAGTAAGGCAATGATGTTTAGGGGCAGACTGGGCCTTTTAAAATCTAAAGCCCACAGAGCCCTGCCCACGGCCGCCACCAGCTAACCTCATCCACAGAGATGGTCCCGTCCATGTGCAGGTTGGGCAGGTAGATGGTGAACTTGCGGCCCTCGCCGCCTGCTGCCTGTCTGGCTGGTGGACTCTGCAGCATCTCCGCACAGGCGTCGTAGCTGTCCGCTGCCTGCTCCATGTCGCCCTGAAGCGGGAATCACAGGTAACACCGTGACCGGCAATCCGATAACTCGAGGAAAGAAAAAGATCTCCGCAGAAACACACGCTAGACACCGTAGCACCCGGCCATCCCATAAACAGTAACCATGGGACCGAAAGCCTGTCAAAAAATGTGCAATATTCGCCAAGTGACTCGAGGGCGGAGTTTATTCTGTATTGGGCTCCAAGAGCTGCAATCAAGTATCATAGACTGAACATCCAAAAATATTACATCATCCACCCTTTGTGCTTTAAGAGCAGCTGCAGTTCACCTACATCCCACTAGGGGCAGAGTGAGACATGCCCTGAACAAAAGCATGAAGCATGAATCAGCCACGATTCTTTATAATTGATAGCAGCACTTAACCTCCAAGAGAAAGTATTTTCCTCTTCTGAAGGATTTAAACTTCCCTCTATTACCAGGGTCACACCTGGGGCTTCAACCTGCTACCCTCTGTTAATTTGGGTGCTTGTGAGAGGAAAGTGCAATACTGGAACTCACCTGTAGGGCCAGAAAGCGAGCTTTGAGCCAGTAGACTCGCACCAGGTAGGCCAGCCACCTGTCCCCGAAGAGGTCCCGCTGCGAGGAGGCCAGCGCCAGCTGCAGCAGGTCCCCCTGGAAGTTGGGCCCCGGGAAGAGGGCCTGCTCGCCGTCGTGGCCTGCCAGGCCCTTCCGCGGGGACACTGGAAATGAGGCACGCATTTGAAATTGGGTCGCCTAGCAACAACTGCCACTGCACGTCAAACAAAGGCTGCTGTGTGAGCTGCAATGACAGGGGGCTGGGACTCCCGGACTTTAATTTCAGGGACACGCAGATCCGCGCTGTGCGTCCCTTACAGCATTTCAGTCAGTCAGCCACCGACAGTGACGCAGAAAGCAAACAACGCAGCTAATAACTTAAACACCTTGGGAGAAAGGGAAGCCGTTTCATGTCTAAAAATTGCTGCTAGAGTCAAATGGTAATGGGTCTCATTTAAACTTCACACAATCGCAACAATAACGACATGCTTAAGCAAATAAGACTGCTTAGTGCTTCCAGGAATTGTTGATTTTCAATCTACACGTACAGATGCTCCTTGACTTACGATGGGGTTACGTTCCAATGAACCCACCGTAAGTGGAAAATAACGCAAGTCGAATAGGAATATCATATGATAAGCAAATCAATAACCAGTCACTGAATAAGTAAATAATTACTGTAACTAAATACCAGTAACTGAAAAGCTAAGGAATACAAGTTGATTTGGTTAAAAACAGAAAACACCATATGATATGTAGTTAGTCACTGTTTGAGATGTTTTCGCTTACGATCACTACAGAGACTGGAAGCGTGGCTGCCAGCGTCCGGCGTTCTCGCTAAGCCCAGGAACACATCAAAGTTGACTACTGGATGTGCATCACTAACATCAAACATCAAAATGGGACTGAGAGGGCTCTGCAGTGTGTGTAAAGCTCCAGAGAGAAACGGACAGACACACTGCTCACACTCCCTACCAGTCTTGCCCTTGGTCAGTGACCACTGCTCCAACTGCAGCTCCATGCACGAGAGGCTCATCACCATCATGTCCTGCACAGGGAGAACCAATCGGCACTCAGGAAACAATAAACCAATAAAAAAAAAGCACTGACCTTTTAGCCAACCAATAAAAAAAAGCACTGACCTTTTAGCCAACCAATAAAAAAAAGCACTGACCTTTTAGCCAACCAATAAAAAAAAGCACTGACCTTTTAGCCAACCAATAAAAAAGCACCAACCTTTCAACCAACTTTTTTGGGTGACAGACATAAATTCCTCTTTGCTGAAACTTGCAGAAAGCTTTTTATTCCCCACAAAGTCACAAAGTCCCTACTGACTTTCACAGCAGAAAATGACACATTTCACAGTAATAGCTGGAGTATCAGATCTCCAACCCAGATTCAACAGGTACTCTGCATTCCCTGTCATTTACATATTCAGCTCTAGCAACAAGGCCACACCCCCAAACCCCGCCCCTACTGTCAGAGCCATGCCCCCCCTTACTCGGATGTGCTGGTCACTGCAGTCCCTGAGTAGTGGGTTGGGAAGCCCGATGCTGTGGCTCCTCCAGTAGTAGTAAATATTGAGTACCACGGCGCACAGCCCAGGGGGCCACTCCTCCAGGTACCGCCGGCCCACGGCCTTGAGGTAGCGCATCATCAGCTCCAGGATGCCGCCGTTCTGCTGGTTGTCAAGGAGGAAGCCGTGCACATCCTGGCGCTCTGCAGGTGAGCAATCAAAGCACAGGAAGTGACATCACATTATTTACCTGCTCAGCCATGGCGTTAATAGAGAATTAACCCACTGAAGCGATTCTAGCTAAGTCACCCCCCCCCCCCAGTTGTACAGCAGGGCCCCAGCTTCAGCCACTTGTACATCCTCCGCAACACCCACTGTACAAGATTATTTGTACATTATTATTTTAAATTTGCTCAAAATGTTCAGCTACAAGTAATCATGCTGTTCCGTGAGCGGTGCGGAGCAGCAACCAACCAACACGTGACGGGTTGCGAGAGGCATCTGAAAACCACCCACCTGATTCCATGACCATCACAGCGTCAAAGTGCAGGCTGCTGGTGCCACTGGTCAGCTGGGAGTCGGGCTTCACCTCCGACTGGGTCTCATAGGTCCCCAGGCTCTCCTCGTCGTCCTCCAGCTCAAACTTCTTCAGCCTAAGGAAGACGTGCCATCAGACCCTTACACTCCATTCCAGACAGTGGGGCCACCCAACCACAAAAATATCCTCTCATCCTCTAAAAGCAGGTGGTTATACTCAGCATGGCCAACCCCTCCAGCACCTCCAGCACTCATTTATAAAGCTAAACTTACTGATCCAAAGGATCTGGCTAAGAAATCGTGTTTAAGAGCTGAGCCGGGCCTTATACCACTTGGTGGTTAGTCCTGTTCCTTAACCACTGCTCCATCCTCACACACTTTACCTCTTGACACTAATACTGAACTTGGACTGTGGCATCTCTCCATGCCTTCATCTCTCCCATCTATCTCATTTTGCCCAATCTGTATCTATACTTTGCACCTGTACCATTGCATGCCATCATATTTCCTAACACAATCACTCTCACTGCACTTCCTTATCCACAATTTATGCTACCTCATGCATATTTTGTGCAGAACCATTTTACACATGTTTATAATTGATCTAAATGTCTAATTTATTGTATTTCTATATATTTCTTTTGCGTACGGTTAGATGTATTTCATTGGCTCTGTACCTGAACTCAGCACAATAACAATAAAGATGAATCTAATCCATCTTCCATAAATGCTTATGCAGTATAGAGTCATGGGGGGCCTGGAGCCCATCCCAGGAAGTACTGGGCACGAGGCAGGGGACACCCTGGAAGGGATGCCAGTCCGGGGAATCCCTGTGCTCTGATCAATTAGAAAACCTTGTAATTACAGATGTGGATATATAATCAGCACATCCTGCCAGCTCTCACAGGGGAAGGAGGGTTGCCAGGTCTGTCTGACCTGCCCTGGCGAATCCCCATGCCGCTTACTTACCTGGAGGGCAGGAACTTCAGCAGCAGCTCCTGGAAGTCGATCTTCTCCTCCTTCTTGCACTTGGTGTTCCTGACGCGTGCCGAGCGCCGCTTGGCTGTCTCCCCGCTATCCTCCACCACGCGCTTCCGCTTGGGGGGCTTCTTCGCCTTGTCACACAGGGAGGGGTCCAGTCCTGGAGGGGGGAGGGCACGAAGGAGAGGCCCGTCACAAACCATACACCATCAGAGACACCATCATCTCTACAGATGCAGAACTAGTTACCGTTACAGCAAAATAAACCACGGACACTCGGGAAAGACGGCAGCAGCAGGTACAGACCTAGGGGGGGCGCCGTGGGGGCCACCTCCAGCGGTGTTTGACTCTGGCCATTGTGAGGCAAGGGTTGTGGGGGGGTGTGGGTGGGAGCCAGCTGGTCCACGGTGGGTGGGGGCGGCAGGGACGGGCTGGTGGTGGCGCTGGACAGCGTCTGTATCACGCTGACGGGGGTGAAGGCAGGAGGAGGGGCGGGGGGGCGCTCAGGGTCGCGGTACTCTGACAGGTCGATCCTGCGGCCCAGGCTGGGCCGGGGCGGCTCGCAGGTGGTCTGGTACTGGTACATGGCCAGCAGGTTCTCCCCCACACACATCCACCTAAGTGACCCGGATGAGTTGTCATTACCATCCACACCTCTAACACTTCCTGTTACCTCACTCATGGGAGTTTTACTTACACAAAAATGTTCCGAGGGCAGAATGAAAAATGATCTTAGTCCCACCTCCTCTAGTTACTTGGACCACCTTCTCTACAACCTGATTGGTTATCGCTCTGAGCCAATCACTTTTGTGCGTTTTTTCTTCAAGTAAAACTCCCACGAGCCATTACTTTCGTCAGCTCTGCCTTCCATGCCACATCCAACATCTTGTTTAACCCATCCAGTGCCTTGGTTCCATCCCATAAAGTTCACTATCAAAGGTCCATTACAGATCACAAGATTCAGATTTAGAGTCATCAGAAGTGGAAACCCATGTTCTTATCTCTGACAGTCTTGGCAATACAAGTAGATCCCCCCCCCCAGTCAGGTCTGATGTGACCTGGCGATGCCTACGTGTAGGACGTGATAGGCTGGACCAGGGTCAGGTCTGGCTTGGGCTCCTGCGTGGACACCGCCTGTTGCCGCTGGCGACGCAGCTCGAGCCCCTCCTCCAATATGGCACTGGCCTCCTCCTCATCCACCTCCGCCGAGTGAATGGACATATCACTGCCGGAAAAGGGGCAGAAACGGGACAGACAGCCCTCAGTCCGACTCCCCCCTCCTCACATCCACAATGGTTTACTGGGTAGCCTGGAGTGCCAACATCTGCCCCCATCTGATCCAGCTGAAGGCCCAAACTCACCACTTGAGGAACATCTGGAACGAGTCCCTCCGGAGGCAGGGCTGCTCTTGGAAGATCCTCTCCTTCAGCACCAGGCCCTTGCTGTAGCACGGATCCTTCTCCAGGGCCTTGCAGATGAAGTACAGACAGCCTGGAAGGAAGGGGCAGGAATCACCATTAAAGATCTCCCAGTCTCTTCCATAAATCCCATGAGGCCACACAAGAGCCTCGGAAGGCACAGTCGTCCACCGTCTAGCTCATGCTCCATCGTAACTGCTAAGCTGATGTAACAGAAGAACATGAGAACGTCTGCAGCTTCCTGGCTCTCAGAGTCCACGAGCACCGCAACATGAGAAAAACAAGCCTCTGATTTTCTGTTTTTCTGTACCAGGCTTGTTCCTTCTGTTCTCTACACCTGCTCTATCGCAGGTGATGAAGATGCAGAACATCTGTGGACGCCGGTTCCCCGCAGACCCGGAGGGAGAGCCGCAGCCGCTGCCTCTTCCTCAGGATATCAGAGAGCGGTGCCCACATGGGCATGCTGTCATGGCACCTCAATGGGAGGCGTAATGAAGGCAGCCCACCCGCCCCCACACCCGTCTGTCTCAGGGGGGGCCTGCTTATCAGTCACATTGGCTCCTCTTCCATCTCCCCACACACTGCCAATCTCTCATTTACCTCCCTGTTCTGTGCAATAGGGCTGGACCACAAGTACAGGATCTCAAAGTATTGTAAGAGCTCTTTGACAACATTCCAGCACTGTTCTGAGTGGGGGGGTAGCTTAGCAGCGGTGAGAGGGTAAGGTTCAGCGTGACTCACAGTTGTAGTCGCTAAGGGTGTAGAGCACGGTGATGAGGTTATCCAGGCAGGGCCAGTGATCCGGATTGCAGCGCAGGCCCTCTTCGAAGGCGTGCCGGGCCAGCGAGACCCGCACCAGCCGCACCGCCACCAGGCCGATCTTGTGCCACATGTTGACGTCGGTGGAGTCCAGCAGCACGGCCTACGGTGACCCAGCAAGTCACATGGTTCCACGTTAGGTTCACAGAACCCCATTCCCTGAATAGGACTAAACGGAAAACTCGACGCCTTCTGAACAGCCTCCCCGCAGAACAGCCTGCAGCTACCTGGAGATAGAACTCCATGGCGGTCTCCAGGTCGCCCTTCAGCGCGGCCAGGCTGCCCAGGTTCTTGTAGGTGGAGTACTTCAGCATAAGGCCGGTGTATCTCAGGCCTGCCTGCTCGTCCTCGGAGGGAACAGCCTTAAAGAAAAGGCAGGTGGCTTCACCTTGGTACCCCAAGCACAGGAAGAGTCTGCCATCTTTCTGACACATGTACAGGGTCATACCTCTCGGGATCTGGTTTAAAGTCACTTATAATCAGCCTGATAGCACAGGCACAAAAAGCTACATTGCCATTAGTCCTTAATTTGCATTACCAGTCTAAATTTAAACATTTTTCTTACAAATCAAACCAAACAAATAAACCTCATTATACAGGAAATTAAGCAAAACACCTCACTATGTTACACCTACTGCTCCCAACCACAACAGGCATGCAAGCGATTCTGGAAATAAAGGCCAGGCCGAGTCAAACGATCAAAGATTTCCAGCAATCTTTCCTGCACACCTCCTTAAGCAGCGGAGTTTGGAGGAGCTCATGGTACGCCTTGGCTGATTCCTCAAACCGGTCATGTTTCTGCAGATCCAAGGCTTTGTGGTACAGGGCAAATGCCTCCGCTTCCTATCAGGGATGGGGGGGGGGGGGGGGGGCACAAGTGTTACCTTTCCATCGAATCCTGGACAAAGTCGCGGGGGAAGGGCTACGGGAAGCACAGGCTATTAGGCAAGAGGGCACCTTAGATGGGACGGCATCACAAGGCACATACATGGACACACTCACATGTTACAGGCAATTAAGAAATGCCAGCTAGCGTAACTGCTACACAGAAAGAGCATGCTAAATCCACATATACACAGGAAAGTGGGATTCAAGCTGTGAACCTCAGCGGTGCCAGGGAACAGTGCTGCTCAGAAAAAGCAAAAAATGCCTTAAAAAATGTTATTGCCTGAACTCCTGTATTTGACAGGAGGCTTCTGCAGGCTTTTATTCATAATTATTATTATTATTTTGTCAGATTATATTTTTCCAAGCGACATACAGGTGAGGATTAGAGAGCAGGGTTCCTCTGGAGCGACTGGGGTTAAGGGCCTTTGGGATTTCAACTGGTGACCTTCCAAACACAAGCACAGAATGCTGGTTCAATGTCAGGCCCAGACCCTCAGGTTAGTGATCTGTGCCATTTTTTGGAAGAGCTACGCACAACCCCATAATTGCATTTTTTTTTTTGAGAACGCAGGGACAGACAGTCCCTGGAGCAAATTGTGGGTTAAAGGCCTTGCTCAATCACTCTGTCGAGACTGGAATTTGAACCTGTGACCTTCCGCTCACAGGCACAATGTTCTAACCAGCTCTGCCACACATCACCCTGCAAGGCACTTATAATCATTTTCAATAATTACTTCATTTAAACAATCACAAGCACAGTTATGATTAAAAGCAGCATTCCCTGCGACTCAAAACCTGAAGTGCGGTCGCAACCTCAAAGATCACCTGTAAAATTTAAGCAAGGAGACCTGCCTTAAAGAAAAGAGAAAACTACCACAGCTGACTTTACTCATAATTTTTTTCTCAGAAGAAAAAATCTGACACATCTGCCTCAGTGCAGATGTGTCGGATGTTACCTGAGCTTCCTTGGTCTGGCTCTTGTAGCTGGTAAGGGGGTCCCCATGGTCGTCGGGGGTAACCGATGAGGCGTTCAGTGCAGCGATTCGAATCTGCAGTTAAATATTCATACACAGCTCACGTGATGAGCATTGGACTTCTTAATGATAAAATAGAAAATAAGTTTTATATCTCATTCCATCAGTTTACCCTCATGGAGTACCAGTCAAAAGTTTGGACCCACCCATAGAGGTTTATCTGTACTATTTTCAACATTTTACAATAATTATAAAGAAATCAAAACTATAAAATAACTTACATTAAATTCTACACCGACTGACAAAGTATTAAACAAAAACAAATATTTTGTTTGGGTGGGGGGCAGCTCTGTGGATTGGGACTCAGATGGTTGCTGGGTCAAATCCCGTGGTCAGCATAATGATGCCACCAAAAGGTCCTGGAAGAAGACCCTTATCCCCAATTGCTCCCAAAAGGACTGGCTGATGCTACCTCTGGAGATACTTTTCCAGATATCCTGAAGGAGTTCCCACATATGCTGAGCATCCATTGGCTGCTTTTCCTGCACTCTCTGTTTGAATCCTCCAAAACCATCTCAGCTGTGTTTAGGTCAGGTGCCATGGTCAAGTGATGCAACACACTATCACTCTCCTTTGTAGGTGGCTTGGCGTGTCCAAACTTTTGACGATTACTGTACATGCATATTTATTATTTGGGTGAAGCATGATGGCCCAGTAAGTAGGTTTATTTGCATAAAAACTGGAAGACTACATTTTACACTCTGAGAATTTAATGTCGAGGTTAACTATTGATGTTAACTTCATTGATGTGCTAACAAAAGGGGGAGAGAAAAATGACAAAAATTTACCATAGTTTTGTACCAGCATCGGTTCCGGTCTCGACAGTTCCCGATGTAAAAGCCTGCATGCAAGTAGATTAGCAAAAAGCCGACAGGAGACAGTAACAGTATTAACACAATGTGATTCTGCAAGCTCCATGCTTTTAGGTATATGCACATGTGAAACTGAACAGTGCGTTATTAAGTGAAATGCACTTCAGTAATAAAAAAAAAAAGATAATGCAGACTCAAAAAAGAAAACATTTTAATCGCTGCCTACAGCTAAGGAGTTTAAACACTCCGCTGCAGCAAGGGATACTATTTTACAGCCGCAGCGGCAAAACAGGTAGACAGCTACTTAGCCCGTTTGCTATTGTTACGTTGAAATGAAAAAGTCATCCCATTCATTTAAAAAGCAGGCTTGAATTGTATCAATGGCTCTTGTTATAGCCGCTGATTGGCAACTACACTGATACCGGCAAGTTTCAAAACGCTAATACAACGAGGAAAAGTGACATGATACATTACTGTTTATGCAGTTTTTACAAAGGTGTAAACACAACAATTTACCAAACTTACAAAAAAAAGAATATAATCTGCAGTACCTGCACCGTGAGCAAGTGCACACACAGGACAATAACACCGACAGATAGCACACGATCACTGGTTCTTGATTTGTCAGCAACGACGAATATCATTGGCTGCCGCTCTTGTTGCATGTCCGATGCAACCAATCAGATATTCAGATACTCAAGTATGCGTTTCTACAACAGAAAGACTTCTTATACATTTCGATGTATGTGCATCGTAATGAGGTATATTGTAGGCTACTCTTTACGTAAAAGGGAGGCTTGTTTATATTATGGGTAAATTTTAGTTTTTAATCGAACAGCTTCATTTTATTAATATGACAGAATATCAGATTCCTAAGTGTACCCCTCTTCTGGATAAACAGTCATTGAAAATGTTGTGATTGTAAACTGTTTAACATAAAATATTATCAACAAATGAATCTTTCAAAAAATGAGCAGGATACAATAAAGACCAGAGACGCCAGCACCCTCTCTGGTCATTCTTACTCAAGCGAGCGTGCCAATGAACCCTCCACCAGAACCTTCACAGCTTGAAGCTCCACAACAAGCAGCTGTAGATTCTACACTGGAGGAGACACAGTGCATCACACTCACTGGAGGGGTATGGTCAGAGGTCAACTCAGTTCCCTAGAGTTTACAGATCCTTTTTACATTCAATTATTTGGCGGTTTCCTATGTCCAAAGTGGCATACATTTGAGAGAGCAGGATCTGCCAGTCCTGGAGCACTGGGGGGTTAAGGGCCTTCCTCAAGGGCCCAACAATGACATCATGTTGCCAGTTATGGGACTTGAACTTTCAGGTACAAGCAGAGTTTTTTTCAATTCTTACCCAAAATGTCACTTAGTTTAGTGAATTGCCATTGTAATGCAGAGTTGGATGATTGTAATGCAGTTTGTTACACTGTGTCTTCATATGCTCTATATCTTGGGAACGCTAAAATATTTACATTCATTTTCCAATATATAAAAATTACAAAGGATAACTTCCTGACTTTAAATCCTGTGCCACACTGCATCTATGCTTGGCTGCCTCCTACCTGCTTCATGTGCTGCCCTTTGATGCAAGCTGTCTAGTATTCCTGATCCACAAACTAACTTCCCACACAGGCAGGCCCTGGGTGCTGCTGATGCCATGTTCAGCTGGCTCTGGTTAATGCTGAGGTGTCTGTATTCTATGTGGTGCTTTCAGGTATTTTGGAACGAGCCTCTTGGGAGGCCTCAGAATAGCTAATATCAGCGATAGCAGGTGCACACTCCATTCTCAGGACATAAAATACATGTGGGTTTAAGTTTTTAATAAAAATATGAGGTAAGACAAAGGCAATATTTCTTGGGTTTTATCTGCAAATTATAAATATTCTTGGTCCTAAATTTGCTTCTTCTTGGCTCTTTCATCCTGTTTAAAGACAAGAGGCAAAGATTAACGTTATAAACAACATGCACCCAATAATCTAATATTAAAGAGCTGAAATCAGATTTGAAATCTCGCCAGAAGAAACATCTCATGTTCATTGATGCTAAGGGTTACCGACAATGCTCACAAAAATTCTTGGGACACTTGCTTAGTTCAGTAAAAAACCTATTTTCAATATAACAAAAAACATTACTTCATTCATTGGTTTACAAACATATATCATATTAGAAACAACCAGAAGTTTTAAAGTAAAACATTAATTTTAAGTACTAATAAACTGAAACCCAAATTATAGTTTCTAAAATAGTTAGAAAGTCAATTAACACGCAACATTGGAATCTTTAACACCTTTGCAATAACATAAAACACAAAACAGCAATAACTAGAACTACAATTAATAGCAAAGTGGCAAGAACAAAACTGAGTCAGGTAAAAAATGACATTTAATAAAAAGAAAATGTCTGTGTGGAAGATGTGTGCAGATATGTTATATATGGCTTGTCAATGAGCTTTTGTTATGAAACCAGTGCACATTGTTACTTTCTGTTCTAAGCAAGCGTCCCAAGACTTTCTGTGAGCAGTGTAAGTTAAAAAAAAAACCCATCTTCCTATAAATAATAAATATGCCACAATGCTCTCCGAGTCTCTCCTTGCAGATCTTACCTTGATGACCTTCTTCAGTTCTAGCAAGGTCCTCTCGTACTGCGACTCCATCGCCTTCAAGTTCTCGGGCTTGATTATCTGCTTCTGAATCCCCGGGCTCCCTGCATCGCTCAACATCTGCAGGAACCTCTTCTCCTGTACAGAACCAGAGCAAAGAATCATTCAGCTCCGCAGTGAGCTCTGAAGAACGGGAGCTTGTCCGCAGAGTACGTGAGCGGGCCCATGCCGTAGGGATTCAGGTCTCACCTGGATTCCCAGCAGGAATGTGAAGGCCAGTCCTGCTTTGCCTGCCCTGGCAGTCCTCCCCACCCTATGGCAGAAAAGATGATGTCATCATCAAGACCAGTGTTTCTCAACTCAGTCTTTCGGGACCGCTAGACAAACCAAGTTTTTGCACGTTTTAACAAAAATGTAGACTTATCTAGCAGGAAGCAGGGAAGGATCAAAAGCAAGGACTGTGTGGGTCCCTGAGAAACACTGATTAAGACTGATCTTACAGCATCCCTGCTTCTAAGAGCAGTCCTAAGGTAGAGGAACTGGGCTAGCACCCCCGAATCACCACTAGGGGGAGCACAGCATCCGGCCCAACGCCCACACAACCCACCTGTGAACGTAAGTCCTGATGAACTGTGGAGCGTCGTAATTAATCACATACTTCACGCCCACCAAGTCGATGCCCCGTGCTGCAGCGTCCGTGCTGATTAACCTTTGAACCAACAAAGTACTTCAGAACGTTCTTTTAATAAACATCTTAGATATGTTTTACATACTGCGCAGTGGACACACGCACATGTAGCAGTGCACACTTACAGCTGGATTTTGCCCTGTTCAAACCCCTTCAGGGCTCTCTTCCTCTCGCTGGGGCTCAGCTGTGAGGAGAACTCCGCTACCTGGACCCCCCCGAACAGCTGCACCAGCACACACAGCCTGTAGTGGAGAAACGGACAAGCAGCGGTGACTGACAATTGGTTCAAAAAGTCAACAGTGAGAGCAGGATGCTCGACAAAGAGCCCCGAAAGCTAACGGTCAATGAGCGGCGGGTCTCGACGGGTTCCGGAAATGACGGGGGACTCAACAAAGCTGTCCGAAGTGTAGGGTAGGTGCGTCCTCCCATGCTTACCTGTGGGCCGCCTCCCTGGAGTTGGTGAAGCACAGGACGGGGCTGAACTTGAGGTGCAGGATGAAGTGGAGGATGAGGAGCGGCTTTTTGCTCAGGGTACAGGGCACGTAGAATTCCTGGTGTGGGGGAGGGGGGTTAACTGTTAGCATTTAAATACCAAACAGGAGGACCTTGCAGTCAAACATCACACGTACACAAGTATATTGCAACACTGTTTCCCAACCCCTAGACAATCCACGTTTTGGAAGGGAGCAAAAATGTAATCTGTCTGGGGGTCCCCCAGTGATTAGGCTGGTAAACAGTGTATTAGAGGGTCACAGCGAGGCCACAGCCTGTTCTCACAAAGGCAGGGCGACAGGCAGGGCAATGCCAGTTCTCTCAAGCATTCTTGTACAGTGGACAGCAACTGGAGAAAAAACCCCAAGAAGAACATGCAAACTGCTCACCACAGGGGGGGAACTGAACCCCCAACCATGGAGGTCAGCAACTCACTGAACCACTACAGAGAAGAGCAACTATTAAACAAGAAAATTAAATTTAATTAAGTTTAACACTAAAGAGCAAATGTAGAATGAAATATAACCTAGACACGGCCCTGTCAGAGGCACAGAGCAGCCAGCAGGGGGCCCCGCACAGACACGCACCGTCAGGCCTGGAGGAAAGATAAACTTCTCCTCGGGCTGGGCGGAGTCATTATCAGAGGCCGGCCCCCTGTGGGCGGAGCTGAAGAGGCGTGGCCGGTACAGGCCCAGCTGCTGCAGCTTCTCCGGATTCTGGGTGAGCGTTGCGGAGAAGAGCAGCTTCTGCAGGGGCGTCTGGGGCTGTAACATGCTGCGGAGGGGCGACGCAGGGGGGGGCATCACAGCACATGGGAGGAGGAGAGAAATCCCACGCATTAAATTCCCCTGACTCCTACACACAAAGTGTTATACATCATAGTTACAGTTCATTTTTGTCACATATTCTGTATAATACCGGCACCTAAATTGGAAAATGGTAGCAGGCAGCAACTGGCGTATTCATGCTAATGAATTCACTTGCTGAATATTTTATTGCAGTGTTTACTGGGGTAGAAAGTTCCCCCATCCAGGGGCAGAGTAATCAAGCTGGTGATACTGCACCACTGCAGCTTCTGAAGATCCATCTGAGCTGGAGTCCTGGTTCCGTCCCGTGGAAGGCTGACATCGTGGATGTGACCTATGAACTGTAATGTTCTGGGTGCAGCCTTCAATCTGACAACCTACACAGGCTGGCGTGGAGACCTGACTCACCGACGGACTTTGGCTTTGCCCTTGACCACAGTTTGCATCTTGCTTTTAGCAAGCAAGCCCACTCTTTCTGTTCCTATAATGTTGGGCGGGCGGACCTTGGACCCCCTAGGGTCTCCGTACTTGCCAGACATTTTTTTGTCTTCCTTTTTCTCGGTTTTTGAATTTTTTGTGTAAATGATACAGGAATGTATCACAACACACCCATGCAAAGTGCCTTGGGTGACTCTGTTGTGAAAGGCGCTATATAAAAATAAAATTTGAACTGAATTTCATACCCTTGTTCACCTTGCACTGCACTCTCACCTTAATGCCGTGATCGGTCCGGGTTCTTTCCTCCCAAAGACCGAGGAACCATCCGACCTGCTGTACACGGCCTTCGTCACCTGACTCAGCCAGGACTGGTGCATGCTGTCGATCATCCGGTCTGCCTCGTCGATCACCTACGGCGGCACATAAGGGACGACCTTAGACCTCACGTCCAAGGGCAGGGAAGGAGGAACGTGACATCAACCTCTGCGGGGCTCTTAGAGACAATGGTGCTCAACTGCACTCACAAGGAAGCGAAGGTGTTGCAGACTGAAGCCTGAGGTCATGTTGATGTGGTCGACCAGTCGTCCAGGGGTTGCCACAACGATGTCCGCCAAGCTCCGATACCTGGAACCACTGTGGTAAAGAGACCAGACAGAGATGTACTGCAATGTTTCTCTCTGATGTTTCCAATACTATACAGTACTGTGCAAAGTAAAAAAAAAAAGTGTGTATTAATACCCAAAATAATTGGAGTATGGTGCAGGGCAACGTTATGGAGGGGGAATGAATAGATACAATATACAGTTGGACAGCAAAAGGTTTTAATGAAAAATAAATGGATCCAGTAAATGAGATGGGAAGTCCCCCCTTCACCCCCTTAAATCTTCGGGGGTGATCTGCTAAGGGGCTCCTTAGCCCACTTAACCTTACGTTAACCCTTATTCCCTCCCCCCAGCTACATCCCCACATGGTATCCAATCCATGGATCCAATCCAATCCAATTAAGTGATCAGTGGTCATTGTCGACACACCACAGCACACAGTGCACAACAATGAAATGTGTCCTCTGCATTTAACTCATATGTGACATCGTGACATAGCAGGGGGCAGCTAATTCAGCGCCTGGGGAGCAGTGCTTGGGGACGGTACCTTGCTCAGGGTACCTCAGCAGTGCATTGCTGGTCGGGGATTCAAACCTACAATCTTTCAGTTACAAGTGTGCTTCCCTAACCATCGAGCCACTACTGTCCTTCTAAATATTGAGCTGGTGGTGAAATTTTACGAATAATACATGGATTGGCTGAGGGGCCACTGAGAAGAGGTCTGGGAACCAAAGCTTTGTTCTAAACATCCAGCAAGATATGAATCCTTGTTTATATTTTATGGTAGTACCGTTAATCTGCCTAAGCTCTACCATATATCCAGTACATGTCCATCACTGTTGGGGCCTCCTGCCAGTCACGTCCTAGGAACGCACTTCTCGCGACTTACCTTTGTTCCAGGAGGGAAGCCTGTTCTGCAGCTAGAGACTTCTGGCCGATGAGCATGACCACTTTCAGGCTGGTGCCTTCCACGTAGGAGTGGAACACCTTACCGACCTGCCCAGAAGCAAGAACGAGTGTCATCCAAGAGAAAACCTAGCCGGAAAACGACGGCCACACGGTGCCCCCGTGAATTTAATGTGGGGCATCTGAGGGGGCTGTGAGGTCCCCAGCCCTGGAGAGATGCTCAGCACCTGCTGTGCCAGCTCCTTGGTGGGCAGCACCACCAGCACCCGCACTTCACACAGCACCCGCTTCAGGAGAGCCTGAGGAGATGGGGCACAGGGTCAAAGGTCAATATATGTGCGACCTCCAGCCTCTGCACTGAGAACAACCCGGGGCATTCAACTCTACCTGGACAACTGGGACCACGAAGGCCAGCGTCTTCCCGCTCCCGGTTGGGGCAGACACACAGATGTCTCTTGGCCTGTACCCACCCCGGCCCACCAGCAGGCCGTTGCTGACGCCCTCGAGGACGGCGGGGATCACCTCTGTTTGCACTGTGGACATTGAGAAAGAAACAGACTAAGGTTTCCCCACCTCTGTGTTTTACCCACAATGCCAAGTACTCACGTCAAGGGACCGCTCTTTGATTACTCTCAAAATAGCAACTGATTTTTCACATGGATCAGAAAACGATAGCATTTCAAACGTAGAACTCAGCATTTTGGTGTGCACTTGGCTGTCTTGTTTTGTTTGTTAATTCAGTGTGTTGTGGAAACAATGTCATTTTCACTAGAGAAGAGATCATGAACATCAGAGAAATGTTGCCAGTGGATTTGCTTTCTATATTTCTCACTTCATCTGTGCTCTTGCCCTTGGGCGTGCAGTGAAACACAAGCGAAGAGGAAGCCACGCCGGCATGCTGGCCCGTCTCCGAAGGCGCGGTTTACGAACACTGCTACCGGGAATATTCCTCTCCAACGTGCGTTCAATGAGTAATAAAATGGACAGATCACAACTAATGATGAAGAAAAACAGAGACTTCCCCATGTCCTGAATATTGCGCTTTACGCAATCATGGCTATGTGGTACCATACTGGACTCGGCACTGCAGCTGCCTGGCTTCCAACTCAGGACTGGAACATTTTCAGGACTGCGAATGATAGCCTGGATGAGTACAGTGATGCTGTGACGTCTTACACCAGCTTTTGTGAAGTCTGCTGTATTTCCAACAGACACCAGAGTGAGCTATAATAATGACAAACCCTGGTTCACAGCTAAAGTCAAACGGTTACGTTTGGAGAAGGAAAAGGCTTTTAGGGGCAGGGACCGGGATGTGTACAAGGATGCGTGCAAGGCGGTGAAGGACACCAAACAGGACACTTCCAACCACTCTAAATGACCCCCCTCCCTCTACCACCATTCTTTCTGAATGGGACGTTAACAAGATGCTTTAGCCCAATTCAATGACTCTGTCTCCCCTGCCACACTGAAGCATTGTGCTGAACAACACTCTCCGGTGCTCACAGATCTCTCCAACACCTCCCTGGAGACTTGCCATGTGCCAGACTGCTTCAAAACCTCCACCATCGTTCCCATACCCAAAAAGCCCAGCATCATAGGACTTAACAACTTCAGACCCGTCGCCATGACCTAAGTAGTAATGCAGTCGTTGGAGTGTCTTGTACTGTTTCATATCAGATCCATCACCGACTCTCTCTTGGACACAATGCAGTTTGTCTACAGAGACAATAGGTCCGCAGACGACTCTGTCAACATGGCTCTTCAGTTCGTCCTCCAACACTTAGATTCTCCTGGATTCTACGCCAGAATCCGTTTTGCGGACTTCAGTTCTGCATTAATACGATCGTTCCACCTCTACCCCTGGTCAAGCTCCCCTAGCAGGGTTTGCCAAACTCCACCTGCAGATGGTTCACCAACTTCCTGTCCAACAGGAAGCAGAAAGTTAAGCTGGGGAAGGACATCTCTGACCACCAGACCATAAGCACCGGTTCCCCTCAAGGCTGCGTCCTGTCACCCCTGCTGTTCTCTCTGCACACTAACAGCTACACCTCCAGCCATGTCAAGCTACTGAAGTTTGCGGATGACACCAGCCTCACTGGACTCACCTCTAGTGGGGATGAATCCATCTACAGGAGGAATATTCACCATCTACTGACCTAGTGCAGCCACAATAATCTGGAGCTCAAGACAGTCAAGATGGCAATGGCCTTCAGACATGTTGTTTTCTCACCTGGGAAAAAATGCTGTATCCCATTGCTGTCTAGCTTCTTCAGCAGATGGGGGCATATTCCTTGCACCTCACTGATTGGGACCAGGTTCTGGCTGATGTCTCTTTGGACCATATCTGGCTTAGCAAGCCACTGGGGCAGAACCATTTGAACCTGGATGTGGATGATAAACAGAGCTAAGCTCTTCAGAACCGGACAGTGATTAAAGCTTTACCTGAATGGAGATGCATGGATACCTTCTGTACTGGTTTGCTCTCAAATCCGCCCAAGATGGTAAAACCTGAATCAGACATCTTCTGGTCTGAACTGCTGAGCTGCTCAGGATGTTCTTCTGTCCCTTTGATGCCGTCTTCATCATCTTTCTCCTCCTCTTCCTCATCCACTAACTCCTCTGTGGTCTCAGGTGTGCTAGCTTTCTGTTTTTGTTTCTTCTTCACCAAACTCTCCTTTATCTTCTCCTCTGTAACATCGACAGTGTGTCTAAACGCCTTGCAAATTTGTGAATAGATATGCATACTTCTGGAAATTCTCTACAATACTGGAAAACATGCATCACTACAGTGATCTTTTATTACTGTTACTATTATTAATCAAAATGTACATCCACAGTTATTCCGATTTGCACATCCAAATCTATCAAGTATCAGACGGAGTTATAATAAGAGCAAAACCTATACTGATAACCTTCAGCTTAGCCTATATTTTTAACCATTACACTAGCAGCTACTGCGTCACGTAAGGTCATACTCACCTGGTTTTTCTTTCTTCTTCTTCTTCTTCTTGCTTGGCAGGCTGTCCTCTACTTTGGTGGTCTCTACACTCAAACGTTCATCCCCAAGTGACTGGTCTGCCTTTCTCTTCCTCTTCTTTTTTGGTTCTCTTTCATTAGTTGCTGCTTCCTCATCTCGGTGTCTTTTTGGTCTTGTTCCTGGTGGGTCACCAGTAGTTTCCAATTCTTCCTGTTTAGCTGAAGCCTGTAGTTGCTGTCTTACTCTGGCCTGCTCCTGAAGTTTTGTCAGCAGGGCTTTAGATCGAGACTCACTTGTAGATTGAATATTGTCATCTTCATCTCCCAGATACCTGAAAACCAACCAGAACATTGTACTAACTGTAAATGAACAGACATACATACGATTTTTTGTATAACGCAATTACTCTGTACATTATCAAAGACAGCTGGTAAACTATTGCAGATATAAAAAGATTTTTTCCCACATGACAACCCATTGAACCGTAAATGATTACACAACACTATATCCCCAAAAAGAAAACTTTGCATACATACCTATTTATCAGGAAAAGTGACATCGTCCAAAATTTTCTAGTGGAATTAAATCAAATACCCGGTTGACAAGAGATAGTGTTTTCAGAAAACAGAGAACCCAGACGCATATTAAAACCTCTTGAAATATTTCTGACTTTCAATTATTTTACATTAAAATGTGACGTGCCGTTTGGATTTTGTACACGTTTAGTAAAAGCGTCCATAACTGACTACAGGACCTAATTAGACATACAAGCCAGGTACTATAAACACGCTGAATTCCATGTGTTGAAAACTGGCACCGAGTGATGACGTAAAGGCGTCTCGCGTTTATGACACTGACAGTGAAGAAAAGAAAACGCAATCGTATAAGAAAACTTTTTATAATTATTGGAAAAAGTGCATATATATCTCCAACATCATGTAAATGTTTACAATCTTATTTTGATAAAAGCTGTATTATATTCCTACACAATTTACTAATGTGTGGCGTTCCTCTTTACTTGGTACAGCCCACTCAGTGACGCTATCCAATGAACGTAAAGTACCAAAATTTAAACACTGAGCAGAAGTTATGTTAGCCTGCTAGTTCATTAGCAAACAGTCTTTGCACTGTATACGAAATAAATTGCTACTGGTGAATTACATCGCCGAATATGACAGATGAATCAACATTTCGGTTTGATCTTCATGTTGGAACATCGGTACAGAGGTGAGATTGTCCTTTCTCTTAAAAACCAACACGGCTGGTTATCTGACTACATAGCTAGGTTATCGATCTTAGAGTTAGAATACGAGTATGGTATATAGTGAATAATGTAGAAATACTCAACATGGTGATCAATTTTGCGGAAACTGGAGCGGGAAAGTAGCTGTTTTGTAATATGTTGGAGTATTGAGGGGTGTCGCTGATGCAGTCGAGGCGCTGTGCCAGTCGGTTGTAAAGAGAGAAGCTACAATCGTACCCAGATACGCTAAGTCTTAAGGGTAATAATACCCGACAATGTTCAGAAGACAGCGAATAGCACATATATCATAGGGTCGTTTGGTGCAGCCTCGTTGCACACGAGGCTGAAGTTGGCTCCTTTTTCTCAGCTCCTTATTCGGAACAACACCCTCTTCACCTTAGGGCGCTTTTCCACCGCACAAAGTACGGTACTTAAGGTACTTTTGCTTTTCTATTGATTTCCGGTCGAGTACCAGTACCGAAAGTGCCAAACCAGCTTTGGTACTTAGGTACTTCAGGGTTGGACTTGCAAACGTATTTGCTGTCGATTGGTTATGCAATACACCAGTGGAAAACCGACACAAAAGAAGTACCATACTTATGGTACTTTATGGAAGTACCTAAAGTACGGTACCTGGTGCGGTGGAAAAGCGCCCTTAAATGCTGCGCAGCCCAATTCAATGACGCGATTGCGCCTGTAGGGGGGCTCATTTAGCGAGGCTTACCTTCAGAACTTCATTAGGCTTTCGATTCGTATTAATTGAACACAATTCTACTGACTTGTTACCACTTTGAGGAATGTACATATCTTTGCAGTTTCAGTAATAGATTGTGTGTATTTTAACAGAAAATGAGACAAACGCAAACGTCTTTCCACTCCCAATCAGGCCCGGAAATATGCCCAGCATTTAAGGTAGACTGGAAAATCCGAATAACGAGCTGCAAATAAGAAGCTAACTTCAGACTTGTTTGGTGCACTGGGTCATTTTCAAGTCCAGTGCCGACAAATGAAATTTCCCAATTTATTGAGATTTACGGTGTGTACAATTGTTCTTGTACCCTGTAGTGAAAAGCATAATTCAATTAGTCCTAATCCAGAAAGACTGATATTTTATGAATGATGCTCATTATCTGTTTTACAGCTCATATTTCTACCTTAATTACAGTAACCAGCACATAATATTCCTCTTGAACTGGTCTGCCAACCTGTTATGCCTGCACATATTCTGTTTCTGTTACGGTGATTAGGAATATCCACTGTAAAGAACCTAATTTTCTGTGACCTTTGTGTAGACATCATAGTTGTTACTGTAAGAATATGAGTGAATGCCATTTTCCAGCTTTTACTTTATGTATCATGCAGGGAAGATGTTGCTGAAGGTGGCTCTTTGCGCATGAAAAACGCGCAAAGTGTCGATCATGTGGACGATGGCTATAACACCAAGAACTTTAGTATGGGTGAGTTGTCAGCTGCTGCTGAATCAGCTTTGAGAGAGAGATTCCATTTGTTATTAATGTTGGTGTTTTGGTGCTTGTACGTAATTCGATTCTGAAGATGACGATTGGGTGGACTTTAAAATCCTTGGAGGGTAACTTCGCTTGTACCTTTTGAATGTACCTCAGTACAATTGACCTAGTAAAACAGCATTATGTTCTGTAATTCTGACAAGCAAGTATGTTAGCTTGAAATGGCTGTTTTAATAGAATCGAACCTTTGTGATATTTTATTTATATTCCTGTTTTGGGTTGCAAGTCAGTGGTGGTTTTTGTCCAAACAGAGGGTGAGAGCACTGGATGCCACAGTGACATCCTGGACGAGGTCTTGGGTGACACGTTGATCAGCACCGATGGGACTCTGGATGGCCTCCTCCTCAGGTGAGCCTGCCTCTCCCTCGCCTGCCTCTCCCTCGCCTGCCTCTCCCTCGCCTGCCTCTCCCTCGCCTGCCTCTCCCTCGCCTGCCTCTCCCTCGCCTGCCTCTCCCTCGCCTGCCTCTCCCTCGCCTGCCTCTCCCTCGCCTGCCTCTCCCTCGCCTGCCTCTCCCTCGCCTGCCTCTCCCTCGCCTGCCTCACTGCAGCCATGTTTCAGTTTCCTCGAGCTGCTGTTTGTTTCGCCGCCGCAGCCATGAGTCATTGACAGGGGAGGCTGGGCTGGGCCTGCAGCTGCATGTGGAGACCCCTGGGAAGAGGGAGGCTGAGCCAGAGAAGAGGCTGGAGGCCAAAGGACAGACTGCAGACCAGGAGCTCCAGGAAGAGGTAGTCTGACTACAGAATGCCAACCCGAGATGTGGGTTTGATTAGTGCGTTTAACAACCCGAAGAGCTGATCTCTGGTTGTAGTGATCCTGAGGGGAGAATTCCCGAAAAATTTAATATGGGTGTCATGGGGGAGGAATATAGAACATTTGCTGCTACAATACATCCCTTGTCCCATATTAGAATTAAGAAATGAGAGGCAGTGTGTGGCTCAGTGGGTTAGCCTTTGTGTTTGTGATGATAAAGTTGCTGGTTTGAGTCCCATCCTTGGCATTAGAACATAAGATATTTACAAACAAGAGGAGGCCATTTGGGGAGAACTGAACTAAAAGCTCAGAGTTGTTAAAATCCTATCTAGCTCTGATTTAAAGGAACCCAGGGTTTTAGCTTGCGCTACACTAGCAGGAAGACTATTCCATACTATAACTACACGCTGTGTAAAGTGCTTCCTCAAATTCATTTTAAAATGTTATGCTATTTTCCACTTATGGCCACAAGTTCTAGTATTTTAAAGTAATATTGAAGTAGCCATTTGGCTGAACAGCATCCAGACCTGTTAGAATCTTATATACCTGGATCATGTCCCCCATTAGTCTCCTTTGCTCAAGGCTAAACAGATTCAGCTCAGCTGACCTCTCCTCATAAGACATTTCTCTAAGACCAGGAATCATTCTTGTAGCCCTACATTGAACCCTTTCCAAGGCAGCAATGTCCTTTTTAAGGTATGGTGACCAAACCTGCACATAATATTCTAGGTGGGGTCTTACCGAGGAATTGTAAAACCGTAGCATCACCTCCCTTGACTTAAACTCCACACACCTAGAGATGTAACCCAACATCCTATTGACCGTTTTTATTGCTTCCCCACGCTGGCGAGAGTGGGACATGGAATCATCAACACACACAGTGAGGTCTTACTCATAATAGTCACATCTCCGTTGGGCCCTTCAGTGAGGCCCTTAACCCCCCCCCCCCCCAGAATGTTCCTGGGGTGCTGGGTATATGGCCTGACCCTGCAAATTGTATTCATTCCAGTGTACCTGTACTCATTCTTGTGCGAACAGTAAATGAAGTATATTGTTTGATATCATCGTATATCATACAAATATTTAATTGACAGCTGAGCATGTATGTTTGGCTATTACTTTGTATAGAATGCACTATTTATGAAATATTTTGAAACTCGTAGTGCAAGAGGGATCTGAAGGAGACCATTCAGCTTTGTGAAGTTCTGATGTCTGAGAAGGTTGGTGGTCCTCTTCGTGCCGCGCGTTCCGCATGTTGATCATGGGTCCCCTTCGGCGGCTCCTAACCCCCCTCCCTCGTTATTGCCTCGGGTCACGCCCTCTAACAGGCGGCGGTGGTTGCTGAGTGCGACTTCATCTCCAGGGAGCTCCGTGCGCTGCAGGAGGAGAATCAGACCCTGAAGCAGGAGAAGGAGTACTTCCTGAAGGATATCGAGGAGAGGCGGGAGATGGAGGAGTTCAGGGCCCTGGAGCAGGAGAGCACCAGGCAGTGTGAGGTACTCTACACTTACTAACTGCCCACTGGGGGGGGGTGGGAGCTGTGTAGCCATTAGTGTATGAAAGCTTCAGTTCACTGCTTTCCCTGTTGACCAAATGTTTCAACTCTGAAATGATCATCTTTGCGGCTGTTTTCTGATGTGACTATTGGAGGGAGAGAAGTAGCTTCGCCGGAAAAAATAGTTCCTAGCGTGTGCAGGAATCCCGTCACGTCTGTCGAAACCTGACTCCTAGGTAGACTCCCATGTCGGTGACGTGTACGTATATTTCATATATCCTCCGTTAAGGATTATCGGAGTGGCTGCTAGTTGATTTGGCCGCAGTGTTGAGGTTTATGGGTGACTTGTCAAGTCAATGGAATGTTCGCTGTTTGTTCGGCCTTCAGAAAGAGCTGGTCGAAGAAATCTCCTCTCTGAAGAAGGTCGCGGATGCATCGGGGGCACATATCCAGAACCTGGAGGCGAGTCTACAGACTCCTGTTTGTGTTTGGGAAACAAACAAGGCTTTCAGATGTGTAGCTTGTGTCTGTTTGTTTCGTGTTGTTTGTCAGGTCATTCCTCCACCCCAGTAAATGTGCTTTGTTTAATCCGCCTGGGATGTTGTCCGTGACGGTCGCCTCACTGATGGTTGTTTCCTTTCTTGTTTTCTTCAGATGGATCTGGCAGCCATGGTAGCAGAGCTGAAGAGGAAGGAGGACTGTATAACAGAGCTGCAGGCCCTTGTCAGTCTTCTTTTTTTGTGATCTTGGTGGGATCCTCTCTGTGGGCTTTATTTGTTCTTGCCATGTTTATTTAGGTTTCCTTCAGGTAGGTTTTCTGCCACAGTCCTAACGCTTGTGTTTGGGTCCACTGGCATATCTAAAGTTGGTCATGGTGTGAGATACTGTGTGGGTGCCCTGCTCTGCATGCAATGCCAGTCCAGCATGTCCCCTGCCTCATGCCATGTCCTTCCTGGCACGGGCTTCTGGTTTCCCACAATCCTTTGCTTGATAAGCAATGTGGAACGTGGACCAATGGATGAATATTATGGTTTTATCAGTTGTGTAACTTGAGCTCTGATGGTGCATGAGGTGCTTCTTAAGGTGGCTGTGGTCGTCCCTCTCCGGAGTCGCCCGCTGTTCCGCCTGTGCGCTGACTGCTTCCTCTCCGCTCCACAGCGCCATAAGGACTCGGCCCAGGAGATCAGACAGCTGAAGCGCTCCCTGCAGGACGCGGAGACGCTGAGCCGCGACACCCGGAAGGAGTGGGCCATGCTGCGCTCGGAGACACAGGCTCTGCGGGAGAGTGAGGTGTGTGGCAGGGCGGGGGGGGGGGCCTTGGCATGTTCGGTGGCGTGCGTGTGGGTTTAATGTCTCGCTCTCTGCGCATCCTACCAGTCTGCGATGGCCGAAGCCCACGGGAAGATGGAGGAGGAGCTGCGGAGTCTTCATGGGCGGCTGGAGGCGGAGAGGAAGCGCTTTAAGGAGATGGAGGCCGATCTGCTGAAGGAGCTACAGCGGACCTTTCAGGAGAATGACAGGCTGACGGCTGTGCAGGCTGCGACGTGTCCCAAAGGTGGGTACGACAGCAGCAGGGTGTGCCTGACTGGCCCTCAGGAGGGGCTTGGGGGGTAGCAGCAGATATTATTATTTATTATTATTATTATTATTATTATTATAATAATAATAATAATAATAATAATAATAATAATAAACTGCTTTAGAGTTTTTTTTGTAAATATCTACTGCTTCACTGCTGGTGTCTCTTCAGTCATGTCTCTAAGTAGCTGAAATTTTTCCCCTCAGACGTTGAAGTTGGCTTGAGGTCTGCGTTGGAGCTGTCCCAGGAGAGGGAGAAGGCCCTGCAGGCCAGAGTAGCCGAACTGGAGTTGTCCCAGGAGAGGGAGAAGGCCCTCCAGGCTAGAGTAGCCGAACTGGAGCTATCCCAGGAGAGGGAGAAGGCCCTGCAGGCCAGAGTAGCCGAACTGGAGCTGTCCCAGGTAAGGGAGAGAGCCCTCCAGGCCAGATTAATAGAACTGGGGAAACCCAGAGCTATAGTCTCTGAACCTCATTTGTTCTTGCTTGCTTGTTGTTTAAGTTCTGTTTGGAGATTAGGGCTGCTCTGGTGCTTCTGCTCTGTTCATTCAGCATTGTTATTCAGACACGCCATCTATGTTACGGCCCTTAAAATATCTCTTGGGTTTTCTTAGGTTGAGCAGATGAGCTGGAAGAACAAACTGGGTGGCCACAATGTCCCATCAAGGAGGAGTGAAGAGCTTGATGAAGAAAATGAGCAGGTGAAGTATTTGTACAGAAGTAAGTTAAATAAGTAGAGGTTAGTGTTGGTGCTGGAGGGCCTAAGGAAGGGGGAGACAGCTCATGAGGGGTCTGCAGGAACACGGGGTCCTGGGTAAACATGAAAAGGCTTTCAAAGGTGCTCTGGGTGGCCTGTTGCTGCCTAATTTGCTCTTGAAGAAACTAATAACATGACCAGTGAGAAGCAGGTTAAGCCAGTCGGTGACTGGACCCTGAAAACAGCGGGTTTCAGTCGGTCCAGTCTGTCTTGTATCTGTTCTTCCCACCAGATCGCAAGTAATTTTTATTTTACCGTTGTGTTTGTAACTTTTTTTCAAGATGGCGGTTGTACTGCATTTAGAGTCAGGCTATTTGCATAACCAATCGACAAAGCATTGCAATCCTACCACAACGTACCAAAATACCGAAAAAGTCCCCCAGTAGGTTTGGCACTTTAGGTACCGGTACTCGGCTGGAAGTCAACAGAAAAGGGGAAAGTAGGGAAGGAAACCGCACCAAAAGTGTGGCACCCAGTGCAGTGGGAAAGCACCCAAAGTTCCCTGATTCTGAGTTCTAAATTTTTGTCTGCTGTATTAGAGCAGATTGGAGGGGGGGGGGTTGGCCACAGTCTGGGCTTTTTCTAAAGGGTCTGCTGGGTGTGTGTCTCCAGGTCACGCAAGCGCAGCGAGTGCTGGACCAGCAGGGACCAGTTTGGAAAAAGAAGCAGGATGAACTTCAGGGACGAGTGAGTTGGATGTCCTTCATGGTGGGATTAGGGATTTGGGGATTAGGGAAATCCCAGAGGATCTTTATTTATACACAAGGATATTGCAGTAAAGCAGTTCAGTTTGGGTGTCTGAAATGGTGGGGGGGGTGTTGATCAACCATTTAAGTTCAATTCCTTACATCACTGTGCCACCTAGAGGCTGATTGTGTCACCTGCACCCTTAGACACAGCAGGTGGCTGAGGAGCTGGAGGAGGTGAGGAAGAAGAGAGAAGACCTGAGGGACGCCGTGCAGTGGGTGTGTGGCATCGCAAGCAGGCCGTACATGGGAATCGTGTAGCTCACCCTCTGTGCCAGGAACCACACAGACACCCCTGGAGTTTCATGGTGGTTCATTTAACCTTCCTTCCCTTAGTTGGATCACAGTGGCGAGGAAGAGGAGCTGAGGAAGAGTGATGCTGACGGGTCACTCTGGCGGCAGTTGTGTGGGCAGGAGGCATCGCAGTGGCAGCCTCAGGTATTACTGCTGTTTAGTTTGCCTGTGGACCGTCTCCGCTCGTGCATCCCTGTTCTTTCCAGAATCCTCTCGGAATTTTCAGCCGCTCGGGGCTGTGGGGCTGATCTCCCTTGGCTTTGGTGTTGCTTTTCACTCATTTCTATCTTATTTACGGAGGTGGGGGTGGGGGGGGGGGCAGGGCTGAGTGTTGATCTTCCAAAGCCTGCAGCCCAGGTGGAGCTGTGTATGTGGAAGGCCTTTGGATCTCCCCCCCCCCCCAGGTTCTGTTGGAGATTTGTCCTTGTTTGTTAAATGATGGACTCTTTCTCAACCTGGTCCTCGGAACCATCCCCCCTCCCCCCCCAGACAGTTCACATCTTTGCCCGGGAGCTTGGAGGGAGCAAATATGTGGACACAATGTCAGGCAGTTTGGCAGGAGCAAAACTGCAGACCGGCTGGGGGGGGGGGGGGGGGCTCAGAGATGCTGCTTTAATGAGCCAGTCAGTCTCCACAGGGAGCAGTCCTGCGTCTCCATATGAGGGTTAACCCCTCTCCCCTCCTTCGAGCAGGAGACGAGGATAACAGGGCTAGAGGAGGCCCTGGCCAAAGCGGAACACAGCGTCTCCATCCACAAGGAGGCCACGCAGCTCCTGCAGACAGAGCTGCAGGACGTTTACGCCCAACTGAGCGAGCGGGACGACGCCATACAGACCCTGCGGCACAGACTCAAGGAATATCAGGTATGCCTGTTTCTGATTGGGGGACTGATCCCTTTCCAGGTAGGTCATGTGGTATAGGAAGAGGCTTTAGATTGGGTAGTTGTTAGTTCAGGTTTTGTATGTGGGATATTAAATGGCTAATTATGGCAGGCCAACGAACTCAGAGAGAAACCCTGCTTCTGTACACCTGTATTCGGGGTATTTAGGCATTTTTGGTTTTCCTTAGTTTAACAGCAGGATGGAGCTACAGAGAAAGGACACGGAATTCAGGGACGACCCGAAGGGGGTGGTGCTGTCTGCCCGGAACCGAGAGGAGTAAGTGCTCTGTTCCTTTTTTGATACCGATATGTTTTGAATCAGTTTCAACAACTAGAATACATAAGTGCTGTAATGTTTAATTTGAGCGAGTCATTACTTCCGCAACCCACAGCGATACTCCAAAATCGCGTATGTTCATGACCCTTGTATAAAAGTGCACTTTGCATGTACACCTATTCCCAGCCTGTCGTATACTTTAAATCAGGGTTATTCAACTCACGGTCCTCGAGGTCCGAGCACTGCTGGTTTTCCAGCCTTCCTTTACCTGTCAGTCAGGTGTGAAGCCTCTGACCAATCAGAATCAGTAATAATTAAACAACTACCTGGGGGAACTGAAAACACGGCCTGGATTTGGAATTGCATTGTAGATACATTCAGTATATTTGTTTATCCAAAAATTGTGCATTCACAGTACAGTATGGTACTTTTAACACAAACTTCTAACACATGGCGAATGCTATAGTACAGCTCACACATGGCCAGTTCAGCTCTGCCATCAACCAGTGCTAGACAAATGAGTTAGGATGCTGGCCAGTGGATGTATGAACAGACGGTGTGCTGACACGCTCCGCGCTCAATCCACGCTTGTGCATTTTGCTCACCATTTTGAAGTTCTGATCTATCAAAGCCATGTAAGATGTGGGCTGACTATCTCAGCTGGGTCAAGGGCACAGTAGCTGTGGGCTGCCCTGATAGCTTCCAGGTCAGGAATCTGTCCTAAATGGCTCTTATGTTGTGCCTCCCCAAGTGTGGAACCTATAGAAGAGCCTTTACAGAAAGTCAAGGGGACCTGCAGAACACCAGTGCATTGTGACCAATCAGGTAAGGCATCAGCTAAAACACCAATGGGGGAGAAGCCTTCTCCTGTCCCAGCCAATGGCAATAAAGCCTGATCTATTGCATTCTGTGTACTTTGTTCCCACATTTATCCTCTCATCCCATGTAGTTGTGATTGATTCAGGAATGTCATGCAACATGTTGGATGCCATAAGGGGCTGCACTTTCCAGAGCCCTCTAATGGGTAAAGAGGCCATGAGACAGTTGAAGAATGCTCATCCTGAGAGGTAAATTCAGCTTCTGGGTCATCTACCTACCTACCAGGATGTTGTATATTATAGGCCATTGCTTGAATTACATGTAAGTGCTTGTAGACAGCTGTAGCCTCAGGTCTGGTGAGAGAGAAGCACTGCAGTGATGCAGATGTGGCACAGGGTGGTACTGAATTGGTCTGTTTAAATTCCTGAAAAGTTAAATGTCGCTGATCATTTTGATCGCCTCCTTTTCGGGAAGATGTAAGAGTTTTGTGTCTGTTCTGATCATTTCTGAAGCTTATGACTATTCAGCTACAGAAAGGGACGAAAAACAGAGCCAGCCTCTAGAACCTATTCACTCCCCACCTGCATTATTACAAAAATACCACCTGTCTAAATGTACTTTTATCTGAACGGACGTGTCTTCTGTGACCAGAGATATTCTTGAAGCTGAAATTACCATTGAGTGGGGATCTAGCTTGTCATTAATGTCTGTATCTGTGGTGGTGGGGGGGGACAGTAAAGTGACCAGTCATCAGGAGGCTGTGAAGTGGAGGCGCAGAGCCACGCAACTGAAGGAGAACCGGAGAGATACGCACCCCCAGCAGCTGCAGTCGCCCCACACTCCCACAAGGGGGCGCCGGCTGGTCACATCTTCAGATGGCCGGCTCTTCGATTCTCCAAAGAGCAAGTTCTTCGACACCCATTCCGATGGGGTGCACCTCGGTTGCCCTCGGCAGTTCTTCGACAACTCCACCCTGGGGGCAATTTCCGGTATGGGGGGGGAGGGGGGGCATACCCATCGATGTGTTTAATGCCACTTTACAAAGCCTGGAAAAGAGGCATCTGGATGTAAATTAACTGCTGCAATGCATTATGGGAGCTGCTGCAGCTTTGGCGGGGGGAATGTGAAGTGACCTCTTAATCCCGAAATGCTCATAAATGTGTCCCTGTTTCCTTCAGATGTCAGTCCTTCACTGGAGCACTGGAGTGGTACAATACAGCCTCCGTCACCCAGGCAGGACGACAACTGCAAGGCGCAGTGAGGCCTCTCTGGCCCTTCCTGCTCACTTGTGCTGCTTTTTTTTTTTTTTTGTTTGTTTTTGTTTTTTTTTTTTTTTTTTTTAATAGTTACGTGTTGTTTTTTGATATCACGGGAATAGTATGCTGTGTGCAGGAGTCTGAAGTAAATGTAGATATTCATGCAGACATTCCATTAAATTGATTCCACCCACAGTTTGGTCTGTCTGCTTTATCCTGCCAGTTGCAGTACTTAATACGGCCAGCAGAGGGGACTCTTGTTCCACCGACAGCCCTGTGTGCCTCTTGAATTTGTCGCTGTGTCCCTCTATATGTTCTCTGGACCACTGGGGGCAGGGGGTGTTGCTGAAAGTGTCAGGTACTGCACTGATTTGAGGACTGATTATGCTTTTTTATTCTGCTTAAGTCGATCCTTAGGTTCCTCGGGCAGCCTATTTGTGTGGTAATGGCTTTATTCCAGGGAATTCATATGGTTTTGTGTGTTAAAACTCAAAACATACAGCACCAGTCAGAAGTTTGGATACGCCGAGCAGCCTACAAGGGACAGTGACCTGGCCACCTGACCTAAACGCAGAAGACATGGTTTTGGAGGAGTTTGACCAGATAGTGAGGATGAAGCGGCTGATGAGTGATCAGCGTACGTCGGACCTCCTTCGGGACAGATGGAAAAGCATCTCAGGAGGCCACCTCATGGAACTGGTGTGGAGCAGAAAGTAGGATCAGCCAGTCCATGGAGCAATTGGGGTTTAGGGCCTTGCTGAACCGCCCCATGGTGGCATCACTCTGCTGACCCAGGGATTTGAACCTGCAACCCCGTCCCAGTGCTTAAACCCTAATACAGCTCTGGGAAAAACTGAGACCACAGCAAGATTTTCAGTTTCACTCATTTCTCAATTTATGGGTGTGCATCTGCATAATTAATTAATGTTTTGCTAATTCCAGTCTGGCTCTTCCCTACTTCTTACTGATGAATGAATGTCTTCTCCCTTGCTTCATGGGACTTCAGTCCCTGTTCTATGCGCCTGTTTTGAATTGTCCTAGCAGTGCACTTAACGTTTCGCATTCTTTTTGAAGGTCACTTGATGTCACCCTCCAATTCATGAGAAACTGTTGCATAAGCCAACGGTCACCTCTGGCATTAGAAAGTTGCTTCTGCCCTCTACCTGGCTGGTTTCTGGTCATTGCCAGTGTCTCCTGCTTAGAAACTTCTAGCCTGCCTCAGTGTGGCCTTGTGCCAGCAGAACCAGGATTAAATCAGGATTTTAAAATGCAGATTTTTTTTTTACCTGAGCTGTATGTTATTTTAAAGTTTTGATAATTCTGCATAATTATACTAAAATGTAGAAAATAGTTCAAATAAGCAATTCTATGGGGGGAAGTGGTGGTAGAAATTGCAGAGGTTATGGGAGGAGTAGGGATTAGATTTGGGGGGTGAGGGGACGGGGCTCTCTGGGGATTGCATTGTTCCAACAGCATTTAGTTGGTAAAGGTTTGTTAGTGTCACAGAACTGAATGTGATGAGCAGAGTGTGCATGTTTCTGTGCCTGCTCGTGTAAATCGCCGAGCTCGTGCTTGTGTCCTATTTGGATTCACGCTTATTGGAAATGCCGGCACGATATATTCTCCTTTCATAGCAGCCCATCTCTGTTTCCTGCGAGATGGTAATCGATGCTTGGCCGCCTGTCCTCTTCTGCATCGGTTCTGCCTCTAGGGACCTGCACGGGGGGGGGGGGGAGAGATCACGCCAGCTGCTCTGCGGTGAGATGAGATGGTGGGTGGGGTCTGCAGAATTGGGACCGCCCCGAACATCACACCACCTACCCTGTGTGGCTCTGGACGCATCTATCTGGCGCTTTAAGTGGCCTTACACACTCGTACGTTGTAAGTGCTCAGGAGGACAATCCCATCGCTTTGTCCTGATGTGACTCTGCTGTGCTGGGAGCCATCTTCCCTGTAACCTATCACAGTGCTGCTCTGCATCAGGCAGCAATGTCCTCCTCACAGTCCCCTGGTCCGCATCAGTGAGCACCGGGCTTTCGGCCAACGTGAACCTGCTGCCCTGTTCCGCTCCGCTGGCTTGCTTTGCCTTCCCTGGGGTGCGGGCTGAAACGACAGGGGGAGGGTTTTGACCTGTCAGGTCACTCGCTAGTCTCCTCTGCAGGTTGTAGGCGTGATGTGCTGCTGTTGTCATTTTAGGCTGTTTCCAAGAGTCAGGACCCTTTGCCTTCTGTGATGCCCAAGTAAGGAACTGGACACACCCACGGCTGATTCAGCCAATCAGCTGTTCATGCACGCAAGTACTCCTCCAATCACGGTTTTGACTTGAACAGAAAAAAATAAGATTAGGCAACTTAGTGACAAGGGGGCCTCAGCTGTCTGACCCAATCAGCAGAGTGCCACTCAAATATTTGTTTGCCACCCCCTCCTCCTTGCCCCAATCCCCATCCCCACTGCACAGCGATCCTCTAGGGAGCCCTTGAGTTACAGTTTAAACCTCCGCACTTTGCATCTGGAGAAAATGCCATTTGCAGCACTCGCGAGTTGCTTAGGTTCTGGGGCGTATACAGCGGCAGGACCGCGGGGGCACTGTCCCTAGCTGAAAGCTGATTGGCCCATTCCTCTGTCACTCATCAATTTTAAACATATCATTGGCTAATGAAATGGTTGGGCCCTCTGTATGAATTATGCCTCCCCAGCTTAAAAAAAATCCCCTGTTCAGGTTAAAATCTTCTTTTTCTTTGGGTGGATTGGGAAGGAACTACAAAATACAATGCTAAATTTATGCGCACCTGCAATTACCGCATATAAAACAAAAGTAATAAGCCCAGCATGAAGGTTGCACTCATCATAAAACATGCTATCTGGGTCTTTTTCTAATGGCAGTCATGAAACAGACCTGAAAGCCAAACCCCACTGTTAGCTTGGGCCCTGGAGCGGCTCCCATTACTGTCACCCATACATCTCCAGCTGCCATTTCTCCTGTAAAGCAAATATGTATTTTCTTGCAAATTCCTGCTGGTGTCAGCTGAGTCCCTGGGATTAATCAGGCAAATTGAGGCCGAGGGGGGAGTCAAACCCAGGCCTCAGTGAAGAAGCACTGAGCAGCTGAGCCAATGAGCCATTTATGCAGCAATGCCACCTGGGTTTGCCCCAATCGGCAATCCTGCTTTAGGGGTTTAAAGGAGGATGGAAACTGCTGTCTGCCAGAGACCAGGCTGAGGGAGGTCCGTCAACGGGTCCGTATCCACAGACATCCTGCCCGGGAGTGAGAATGGGGGGGGGGGGAGGGGGGGAAACGACGCTAATGGGACCGTGGGCAAGGAGCCAAATGGGAATGAGAAGCGTGTCTAGGTTCTACCCGAAGATGGAGGGGTCTACAAGGAAAAGCAGGAGACGAATGGTTATGTGGGGGAGCCGAGTCATTAGGAAGAGGAGGACAGGAAAACGGGGCGTCCTCCGGGCGAGTGGGGAGTGATTGTGTGTGCGTGTGTTCGTCCGCGTGTGTGTTCGTCCGCGTGTGTCCACGCTGGTCCTGATATGTTTTAAATGGGCAGCACCCTCAGGACTGTAGATCCCTCCCCCCCTTGCTACTTTTATGTATCATGCTTTTCTTCAGGGCTTCATGTATTTTATAACCTTCTTTATTAGATATGCTATATATAGGGAGTGATGCTGCACAAAGCGAGCTTGTTCTTGCTGATGCAGTTTTCTGTTTGTCCTTCACAGCTGTCGCTGTACTTGCATGCCCTCCCTCAAAAAGATCAGTGGTATTAGGATATGTGCAGGGGAAGGGGGCACGAGAATGAAAATTGATGGTTATTAGGTGCAGCCCCCTCCCCCCTGCTTTTGGAAAGTGGGCCATTCCTCCCGTCCCCCTGGGCCCACTGCCAAACTGTCAGAATGCTGCCCGAGATTAATGCCCACATTAATTACTGTAATCACGGTGCCGTGCTGTGCTGGGAGGTGACGTCTGCGAGGCCGAAAGCGGCGGAACTGGAGTTTGGATCAGAACCGAGAAGGCTGCACTGCAATCCAGCTGCTGTGACCCACTTTGCCGATAACTGAATGAATCCACAGGTTATTAACTGGGAGGCGGCCTTATGGCAGCAGGCCGAAGGTGTGGCAGATCCTTCTGGAATATACTTTATGCTGCCATTAACCCCCCCCCCCTTCACAGCTTATATCTGTCTATTATTTAGACACATTGAAAATATTGGTATCAGAACTTAGACCTAAAATCCTATAATATAATAATAATTGAATATGGTATGAAACACACCATTATAAGTACGGTTTTTGGTTTGGATTTGAAACTTTGCTTTGTGGCGCTTCAATGCAAAATGTAACGAATGTCCGATTTACCATGAGTACCATTTACTGTGGAAATGCTTTTGCAAACTACGCAGTGGGGGGGTTACCGCAGCATTGTTAACCAGTGCCTTATCTGATTCCTTTTGTCCACCCTGACTTGAAATAATACCCTGCTGCACAGCTATATATTCTGAGACTCAATAAAAGTCATACTGAAGGTTACATGGGATTTGAACCAACATCCAGCTCGTAATTAATCACAGTACTAATGGTGTATTGGATTGGCATTACTTATAGGGCAGTGTTTCTCCTCAGGGACCCTCAGATTGTCCACACTTTTGCTCCTTCTCAGCTCCCAGTAAATGTTAACTGGGGGTCTCCAAGGACCAGACTGGGAAACTCTGCTATAGGGCATGGTTCACTTGAACATCATCAGTTCACCACAGTTAACATCCACCCCCAGTAATGCTGGGTAGGCATTTTCATACCAGAGGTGTCACCACATGTATGATTTTATCTGGACGGGGTTGGCTTGGTGACCACATGGTCTCCTGGGAGTTTCAGTGGAACATGTGTGCAGAAACACTGTAGGTTGCACGTCCTACTGTTCAGATGCAGATTTAATGAACATCTTTAAAGATGGAGATGAGTCAGGACCTTGTTTTAGCATGGATATCTGAGCACACACCCCTGCTGGCGCACCAGTTACACCTCTGGGAGAAATCCTGCTTTTCCCAGACGTCTGCCAAGTGACACGCCAGCCTGCTGGACCGCCGTATCCTGTCAGGTGATCTGCGGTTTATGGGTTTCCAGGCCGGTAGCTCCCGCTGTCATCGGTGACAGTTTAAGGGCTGATCCGTGCAACCTTGGCCGGTGACGTGCAGCACAGCACAGCACAACACAGTGCAGCACAGCGGAGCACTTGGGCCTTTGTGCAGAAAAAGTTGCTCTCTGTGCCCAGTACTGGGCGACACACTCCGTTTGCTCACAAAGTGAATTATGTCTTTGTCAGACCGCTCATTAATCTGATGACCACGCCGTTCTGACTGAGACTCATTGAGAGTCAGGTCACGCCGCTCATCACTGCGGATAGTGAGCCTGTTTCAGTGCATGGCAGCCTGTGTCATCATGCTACAGAGGGGATCCAGTCTCCTCAATGAGTGTTATGTCTTTATGTTTTTGTGTAGCAATCTCTTCAAGGGGAGACCCCCCCCCCAATGCTAAGCCAAAGAGGACTAATAACATGCCTGCTATAGAAATATTAACAATAGAGGACACAAGTCAACGAAAAATACATTTTAGGGGAATCATGTATCTCTACAATGAATGAATGAAAAATGTCCAACAGGGATCCTTCAGTGACCCGAGTTCAATAGTCCTGTAGATTTATAAATGGCTTCTGTCTAAAGATATCGAATACAACATGCCTCAAAAGCTGTGAAACTTACCAAATAAAGAGCATGTGGGTTAGGAGAGAAGACCTCCATGACCACTAGAGGGAGCCATAGATGAGGTTTGGTGTGGTTGCAAAGGTTCAATAAGGCCACTGTGGGGTTATGCCAAAACGAAGATGTATGTTGGGTGATGGGCGGCTTTAAGTTCTTCTCTGAGAAAGTATATGCCCTGATTGAAAGAGGAATAGAGAAGGAGACAGTGAAGGAGAGGCAGAGAGAGCGAGAAAGAGAGAGGGAGAGATCTGGTATGGGAAAGCCGAAAGGGAGTTTATTCTTCTGAAAGCAACGACATCACCAGAATCTCCTTCATCACGATTCCACTCTGCCGCAGACAGCAACACAGCTGCAACTGCTATTTAAATCGTGCGGGTACCTCCAACTGTCTGGTTATAACGATGTTAATGTAATGGTGTCACGGTCCCTTGGTGGTGGGTGGGGGGGGGCAGACAGATCTGAGTGCGATGCTTGTAGCCTCTGTAACCTGAATAGAGAGACGGGGAGAGAAAGAGGGAGGGAATAAGGTTTGGCTTCAAGGTCAGACAGCTTCGTACTCGCCAGTGTGACGTGGTAACAGCAGATTTCAGAATCAGACTTTATCACACTTTACTAACAAAGTATGTGAGGAATTTCCCACCCTTAGACGAATAGAATAGAATACATGTACAACAAAACCCTGTGTTCTTCCCACCAAGGCTATAAAAGATGAATGAAATGAAGTAGAGGTAAATAAGCAATGGTGAATCCAAGTGAAGTAGTGCTTCACATATTCTTTTAGGAGTAATAAGCAGTGTAAAAAATTGCAGCAGCTATATGGATAAGTATTAGCAGCACTATAGACTGTTTATATTTTTCTGTTGCTCCATTCCTGCAGACAGAACACTCACAGAACACTCCTTCATGCACGACAGAGCTTAACTGCGCTGAGATCTACTCTTGCACAGGTCTGCAACGTAGTGCAAGGTGTGGTATCTGTTAGTTATGAATGTAAGGAATTTTAGGATCAGTGCAGGAGTAGGATTGCGTGAATAAAGCACCCTGTTAACCTGGTTGAGTGGGGGGGGGGGGCAATAAAGCACCCATCTTCTGGCTGCGGGACCAAATCCAGAAAACAAGGGCAAACACAGCCTCAGGCGCCTTTGAAGAATGTGAGCGGCGATCGACTGTGGCTCTGAAGCCAAGCCACAGCCCAGCAAATGCGGAGAGCCAGACAGCGCCGGCATGGAGGGCTTCGTCGTGCTCGCAGTGACCACCTCCGGCCAGAGGTGGCAGTGCTGAGTCACTATCGGCAGCCGGCTGCGGCAGTGGCCTGCTCCCTATCTCAGTCTCCGCAGTGCAGAATTCCAGCTCTGGCAAAGACCGTCATGCCCATCCTTCTGGAAATGCAGCGCTGTGTTTTTTTGGCACATTTTGCCAGGGTCGTGTTTTGATATGTGTTCCTCAGACACATCCCTGTCTCTAACAATCAAATAATGTTTCACATGTCAGAATTGCATCAGAAGCGGACTTTATGTAAAAGGGATATAAGTTAACTATAAGCCCCACAGAACAAAGTATTTGTAAATGACTTTCATTGCAATATATCAGTCCTGGGAGGTCAGAGACACCACAGGAAAAGCAAAGCATTTCCTGGCTGAAAATTATTGTGTTTTTCCTCCAGCACCCCACACCCATCTCTCTCTCTCTCTCTCTCTCTCACTCTCTCCCTCCCTCCCTTCTCTTTCTCCCATCTTCTCACGACCAGAGCAGCAGCAGCCTGCCGCCATCGATCTGCGCTGTCAGTCATCCCCAAATTGCCTGCGTCAGAGGTCTCGGCGGTAGGTATAAAAGGAGCGCAGGGCTGCAGCGGTGGCCAGCTTGGGGACACGCAGCAGAGCCTCACACACCACACAGGGCCCCTCAGCGCTAAGCACCATGACTTCCGTCGGCTACGATCCCTACTTCTCTTCCTACCGGCGCCGCTACGTGGAAGTCGCCCCACGAGTGACGGTGCGTAGCAGCCCGGCCGGCGTGTGCAGGTCCACGTACTCCAGCTACTCGTCCCCGCTGCCCTTGACTATCACTGGGCCACGCCAGCACTATGGCCGCGGCTTCTCCACCTCCACGTCGGCCTCTCTGTCCCTGCTGGGCTCCACCCCGGAGCTGGACCTCAGCCAGGCGGCCCAGGTGAGCTCCGAGTTCCGGACGGTGCGGATGCAGGAGAAGGTGCAGCTGCAGGACCTGAACGACCGCTTCGCGGGCTTCATCGAGCATGTGCGGGAGCTGGAGCAGCGCAACCGCGTGCTGGAGGCGGAGCTGATGGCGCTGCGCAGGAGGCACGGCGAACCCAGCCGGCTGCGCGCGCTGTACGAGCAAGAAGCGCGTGAGCTGCGGACCGCCGTCGAGGATGCGCGCGCTGATAACCAGGCCGCTCTGAGCCGGCGGGACCACCTGGAGGCGGAGCTGCGCGGGTTGCAGGGCCGCTATGAGCAGGAGGCTCTGGCCCGCGAGGAGGCCGAGGCCCAGCTGCTGGAGGCCCGCAGGGGCGCGGATGAGGCAGCGCTGGCCCGCGTGGAGCTGGAGAAGCGCGTCGAGGCGCTGCTGGAGGAGCTGGCCTTCCTGAAGCGCGTCCATGAGGGCGAGATCGCCGAGCTGCAGGTGCAGGCGCAGTATAGCGCGCAGGTGTCCGTGCAGTCGGAGGTGGCCGGACCGGACCTGTCAGCCGCCCTGCGTGACATCCGCGCCCAGTACGAGCGGCTGGCGCAGCGCAACATGCAGTCGGCTGAGGACTGGTTCCGCGGCAAAATGAGCGCCATGGCGGAGAACGCGGCACGCCACACCGATGACATCCGCAGTGCCCGTGACGAGGCCGGTGAGTACCGCCGCCTCATCAAGGAGTGCAACCTTGAGATCGAGGCGTGCCGTGGGGTCAACCACTCCATGGAGAAGCAGCTGCAGGACATCGAGGACAAGCAGAGCAACGAGATCGCTGCCATGCAGGTCAGTCTCTACTCTGTATCTTACTCACCCCTAACTGTCCCCTAAGTGCCCTTTCCTGATCCCTAACTGAACCCCAACACTGTCCCCTAAGTGCCCTTTCCTGATCCCTAACTGAACCCCAACACTGTCCCCTAAGTCTCCTTTCCTATTCCTTAAGTGAGCCCTATCTTTCTTCCTTAAGTGAACCCTAGCTCTATTCCTTAAGTGCATTTTCTTGTTCCCTAAGTGCACTCTGCTGTTCCCTAAGTGAGCCTTAATCATGTTCCCTCAGTAAATCCTAACCCAGTTCCTCATATCAAATCAGACCAGACCACTAATTCAGAACTTTTCTTAGGCCTCCCATCCGCAACTGGAGCGCGGGGGTTAGGGTTCCCATGGAAACCAGTACCAAACAGTGTTGCTTTCATATCATATACTGCCACGGATTGAGCCGGACAAGTCTGTCAGTGGTGTCACCATTGTGTGTCATAGCGAAGATTAAATTGGACAGCGAGCAGCGCAGTACACGTCTGCTCTGGTGGCTGGGCTCCCGCTGGACAGGGAGCTCTGCAAGGGGCTCAGGTTACAATGCAGATAACGAATGCTGCATTCGCAAAAAAGGGGGAGGCTGGGAGAGACAATGGGTACGACCATCATTCACAGATGCTGCCGGTATAGAATCTCTACTGTCAGTAAATGTAAGAATCAGACACCAAGGTAGCGATATTCCTCTATGCACTGGCTTTGATCTATTGATAACACTGAACATGGAAACAAGGTTGATCCTTTTTTTTTTTTTACTGTGGAGATGCAGACTCCAGCACAGAATCAGGGGTTGCTGGTTTCAGTCCTTTTTCAGTCCTGTTGAATTTTTAACATGAATCCATCATGAGTTAGGAAGATTCTCAGCATGTTAGAACTGAATCACGGTCTGTTAGACACCTTAAACGAGTCATAAAGACTCCGTGAGGAGAGGCATAGCATCGGATGATGACTTTCTCACAAGACTGACCGTCAAGAGTCATATCTATCCAAGCAGGCAGGTAGGATGGGGAGAATAGCGTCTAGAGGAGGTGTAGTTAGTGGAGGTGTAGGTCTTTCGTCTGGGTTGTGGTGTGTCTGGGCAGGAACTCGGGGTCATTGAAGGGCAAGGGCTCTAAAGACACCCGTCCGATGTGGTCTTATCCTGACAGGAGGCAATCAACCAGCTGGAGAACGAGCTGAGCGCCACCAAGAATGAGATGGCCCGCTACCTGAAGGAGTACCAGGATCTGCTCAACGTTAAGATGGCTCTGGACATCGAGATCGCGGCCTACAGGTGTGTGAGCAGGCCTTCTCACAGGAGACGAAAATCCGCAGCCCATAAATTCGCCTTAATGGCTAAGCGAGCACAGCAGGCGATAGCTGACAACATGATAAAAACACGCTGTCACTTCTCGACAGAAACAGCCTCGTTATCACAGGCAATGATTATATTAATATTACAGCCACTAATGTTTTGTAATGTGTTATGATTGCAAATCTAACTATATATAATGATAACTATACTACTTCTGTGTCACCTACCACCCACATACCATCCACTTCTATGGAATATTCCTTGCTGGTTTTACAACACACCCATGTAAAGTGTCTTAGGGTGACTCTGTTTTGAAAGGCGCTATATAAAAATAAATTGAACTGAATTGGTATGGCAGTAGACTGTTGCCTAAGTACTAAACCCAACTTATGTAATTCTCTCGCCTAACCTAACATTCTCCCAGGAAACTTCTGGAAGGAGAGGAGACCCGCTTCAGCGTGGGCATGGCAGGGGGCATGCCAAGTGTCTTCTCCCAGAGTGTGTCAGCCGTACCCTCCTTTGGCCGCTCCGTGTTCTCCCTGCAGTCCAGCGTGAGCTCTGGCGCCCCCTACATGCTGAGCTCACGCCTGCTCAGCTCCTCCTTCTCCTCCTCCGATGAGATGGTCATCTCTGCCAGCCAGGCCCAGCGTGCAGAGGCTGCCCCCCCCACAGAAGAGGAAGAGAAGGAGGCAGAGGAGGAGGAAGAGGATGAGAAAAAGGAGGACGAGGCAGAGGAAGGGCAGGAGGGAGAGGAAGGTCAGTATTATGCAGAATGTCACGCGCAGCAGGAGGTCACAAACTAGCCAGTCATACAGGGTCAAATGGTACAGATAGTACAAATGTTAGAGTTATAGATCAGTGTTTCCCAACCCAGTCCTCAGGGACCTTCAGACAGTCCACATTTTTGCTCCCTCCCAGCTTCCAGCCAATGAAAAACTCCAAATACCTGGCATTGGTGTGTTGAGAGCCAGGAGAGAGCAAAAATATGGAGTGTCTGGGTGTCCCTTAGGATTGGGTTGGGAAACACTGTTATAGTCACGTAGTGGGTAAAACACACTCAAAACGCAGCTCAAATCTGGAATGCGAGCCTTTGTTGTACTGTTCAGTGGGTAATAATCATATTTATTAATTATAGAATGTCACAGACTGTCTGATGTTCCATGTTAAAGTGAAGCATTAATCATGTAAGACAAATCAGCTAATATCTGGTGGCAAAATGAGGCAATGGAGTCCAGACACTGTGTCAGCACTGTAGTCTTAACAGGGTCACTGCATTCAACTGGCTGTGCTCTCCTGGCAGGCAGCGAAAAGGGCGAGGGTGAAGGCAAGGACGAGGAGGAGGGGGAGGAGGAAGCCGGAGAAGGAGAAGGCGACGAGGGCGAGACAGAAGATGCCGAGAAGGAGACAGGGAAGGAGGAGAATGGAGAAGTGGCCGGAGAAGACAAAGGGAAAGAAGCGAAGGATGACAAGCCAAGGAAGACAGAGAAGGATTAAGCAGGAGGTCGTGTAGACATATCATTCTCAACCTGGCCCCCGGAAACATCAGACAGTCCACGTTTTTGCTCCCTGCAGGTCTGGGAAGGAGCAAAAACGTGGACTGTCTGAAAGTCCCCGAGGACCGGGTTGGGAAACACTGCTGTAGACACGGGATAAACCTCCCTCCAGCAAGAAAAAAAAAAGCTGTCTGAGAATCCAGTTCACACGTGTGCTAAAAACTGAGGTGCTCCATGTCGACAGAAACGTAAACGTACAACTGAGCCCGCGAGGTTGCCTGCAAAGATACAGAATGGCTGCGAATCATGGCATTTAAGGTCTATGTGATGTTTGCTAACTGAGCAGTGAGCATGGTGAGTGTGCGACGGTGCGCGAGTGAGGTCTGTGTCAGCCAGTGTCCTGCCAGGGGGGGGGGATAATGTGCTTTGAATGTGTCACCACAATTTGCCTATTAAACACAACTGTGTTTGATGTACAACTGTATCAAAATGCCTTAGTCAAATGCTTCCACTAACAACCTATCATGTACGGAATACAAATAAAAACAAATACCTGCTGACTGACTTTCTTTTGCAAATATATGTACATACAGGCAACAGAAAGATACATGATACTTTAAGGAGAGACAGGAGTTCTGATTACATTTTGATATGTCACATTTAGAATTAATCTTTCGCTACAATTTTACCTTAGTTTTAATACAACTACAAATTCCAAAAATGCACGAACGAATGAATATTTTGACATTGCACATCTTGCACAATATGCTAGCAGAAAATTGCACACATTTCCCAGCATGCTCTGGGTACCTGGGCTTCCTAACCATAGCATTGTAAAGACTACCCGAGGCGGATATTTTGAATGAGAAATGTGACAGTATAGGTGCTGTCTAGAAATGTGCTTAAATCAAAGCTACATCGCATTGAAGTAACGGACCGAGGAATAATTTCATTCATTCAGCAATATGTTCCGAGCTCAAATTGCAAGGTTGTAGCATTTTTTCCTCAATACACAAGATCTCAAGAGCCCAAGGTGGCAGTTCGGCATCATGTAACATCACCATTAATCTTCTTTGTTTGGTTTCCAATCCGTTTACGGGGGAAACATATTGAGCTGTAAATCTGATGACTTTATATTGAGCTGTCGCCTACTCCCTGTCGCGGTGTAAGTGCTTAAAGCTGCAGAAAGTGGTACGCAGCAGAGCCGGTCGTACCCAGGACAGCAGAGGCGGCTGTACCCAGGACGGCAGAGCCGGTCGTACCCAGGACAGCAGAGGCGGCTAGCGATGCATGAATCTTATGCGGCCGCATTCTTGCTTGCTGACATTTTATAGCCACAACATTCCCAACGTCGCAATAATTCCTCCAATTCCCTGCTGAATAGACGGTAATATTGGCGAGTTTGAATTCACCAATGAAGGTCACTTTGGACTTGCGTGAAATGAAGCAGACCTGAACCCTTTGTGAAGGGGCCTCTTTTGGGGATAAAAGGTGCATGTTATTTTCACGGGTATTGTTACCCTCATCCTCAGCAGCTGATTGGGGGGGGGGGGGGGGGTGGGGTTAATGTTGCAGACTCAGTAATGGGTGTCAGCACCGAGAGTCCCACGGGCTTCACGCCCGATCGCTGGTGACATTTGAGACGTCTTGGTGCTTGACCCTCCTCGACAGCTGAGTTTATGTTTCCGCAAAGGCTGTGATGGATGTTGGGATGCTTTGGCGGCGTTTGCGTGTTTAATGGCCGACTAAGGAGACAATGCCCTTACATCTTCGGGGGGGGGGGGGCAGGGGGGGAGGGCTGTGCAGAGACCGGGCTGTTAGCTGGGGAGGACAAGTATATGAGCTTAGAACTTGCCTCTACAGCAGAAGGTTGTGTGTTCAAATCCAAGGATACACCTTTTGTTTTGAAACATTAAGCATGGTACAGTTGTTTTGTTGCTTATTATACAAAATATGGTATATAAATGTAAAAATGTAGGAGACTCATGAAGTCCTAGTAGGGTAGCCTGTCACGTACCCTGTTCAGTGTTCAAGCTGGATTTCCCCAGGAAAATGCATAGATATTTAAGGTCTGCGCGTCTAACCGGACGACAGCAGTGGCGAAGCACCTGTGTGGCGCCTCTGTATGCAGACAGCGTGTCCGTCCCCATCAGCACAGCGCTCTGGAATCGGCGCTGAGAAACGGCAGCCGAAGCAGAACGCGGTCAAGAGCATCGACCGGTAGCCGATAAATCCCATCCACCAGCTGGCAGGCGGGAGGCTCAGTGGGTGGCGCGTGACCCCGCCCCCCTCCCGAGGTGACCCTTTCCATGGCAATATCTCTAAGTGCTTGGGGCTGGGAGTGACCCTGCACCCCCAGTCCACCTTAAGACGGCAGACCTGGATGGGGGCCGGGGGGGGAGGGGGGTCACATTGATTTGCTCAATGCGCTCAGGCTGCGATTGAGTGGGGGGAGGACGTTTGCTGACTGGCTATCGCTGGCATCGCACGGTCTCAGGGTTTTGCTCACTCTATTTGCTCTTGCATTATTCAGTGGCTCTGCAGACGTCTCTGGCTACGGTTACTTTGCTCAAGGGTGCATTATCCTGGGCTCCATTTAGTGCTGCTGCCTTACCGTTACAATAACTCACCTTCATGGGTGGAAGCTGCCCTGATGGTGCTCGGCCAGCCCACTTAATGGGGGCCTGACCTCCTATCACGGAGCTTCTGTACCCTTCTGCTTCATGGTGGGACGTTGGATGAGCGGTCAGAGCAGAACCATGGCCAAACATTGATTAACATTCAGCAAAATAACCGGAAGAGCCAAGCTCATCTGCTACCTTACAGGATGATGATAATGTACGTGGTGCAGAGGGCTGGATGCCCAAGGAAAGTGTTGCTTTCAGCTTAATCTGCATTGCCCTGTCAGCTTGGAATTCCTGAGACATCAGCCCAGAGATCTTGTTCTCAGTGCTAATTGCTCAGTCACCGATAAGGCAGTGATCATTGAGCTGAGTTTGCAGTTTGTGGTCGTTTGATTACTGAGCAGTAAATATATAAAGGCAACATTAGTGAAGGGTTCTTAGGCATATCAGAGAATCTATAGAGAAGACAAAACATTCAAAATATATAAAGTGATCCCCCGCTATATCGCGGTTCAGCTATCGCGCCCCACTATATCGCCGATTTTTCCCCGACGTAACACAGTTCTCTGCGATGTGCGTATATATACATATACATTACATATTATTACTATTATTATTATTACGTGACTGATATCCTTAGCCCGACATCCACATATCATATTTGTTTACAAAATGTGTTTTAATAAGTTTACATGTGTTTAAAGTATGTAGGAGAGGTATTTTAAGGCTTAAACTATAAAAAAAAAAATGTTTATTTATATGATCTTTCTATATTGCGGATTTTCACCTATCGCTGATGGGTCTGGAACGTAACTTCCGTGATGGGGGGGATCACTGTATGAGCAAAATACATAAAGTTAAGTGTTAAAATTTTTCTAATTTTTCCCCAGGGAATGGGCTCAAAACATCAGCTGATGCTATTGCAGTTTGGCTCCCGCTGGCATTAAATTAATGCAGCAGATATGAAATGAGCCGACAAAGCAGAATAAACCAAGAAAAATCTAATTAGCTAATGCTAACACAGGGCAGCTGCCATCAGCCAAAATTAAATGTAGAATTAATTTTTAAAAGGAACAGTGGTGCCCTCACCTATCAGCATTATGGGTTTGAATCCCACCAGCGGGGTTTACATTCTCAACCCATTTTCACACTCCAGGTTCCAAAACATTTCAATGAATCTAACTGGCATCTCCAAATTGCCCACTGCGTGTATCTGTGGGCCCTGAAGTTGAAGACTGGAATCCCAAACAGGGAGCGGCTCCGAGGATAGTGCTTCCTGGGATAGGATCTGGGCCCGTGTCTGGGATAAATGATGGGAAGATGGGTGGATTATTTTTAAATGTATAAAGCATCAATTAGAAAACCATTTATCATGTGCAGAAACCTTTCTTAAATGTTCGTTCTATTCTGATGTAAAAGTTAAGCAATCCTTGTTACTTACAAACAGAAGAAATAACAGCAAGCTAAACGTGTGACAGAACTCAATATTTAATGCAAATCCAGGAAACATGCCAGAAACATAAGTGGAGCAGCTGGTACAGAACAGGCCAGATGACAGAACTCTGCAGAAAGCTCAGCACAATCGGCCTGGGCAAGTGGATCTTGTGCAGATTTGCTGGAGAAACAAATGCAGTGATGATTTATGACTTATATGCCACAATTGATTGTTTTTTTTTTTGATGGCAAGCTTTTCAGTTTGCAAGGATAATGCAATGGAAATCTATAAGCAAATGGAGGAGAAATTAAAGCTGAGTAACACATCAGCTCATTTGCCCTCTGATATATTCATTCACTGGGGGCGATTCACAGACTCACTGGGGGAGAATTATTAACACGTACAACAATCCAATGCAATTTTTATATGAGGAATGCCAGTGGTCCAGATTACATAATAAAAAGTGATAATTTGATAAGTAAGTAATTATTTTAATGCCAAACCATATGTTATATAGTGGTTTAACAAAAACGATGATTGTGATGCCGTTTTTTGAATTTGTTCATGTCATCAACTTAAGAGAGTGATAAACAGAGATAGATAATTAGACCGATTCTCGTCTTCCTCATGCATAGTTTGTACTTATTCATATTTACAGCCAGAACTTCAAGTAATGACTGTGACCTTAATGCTTTAATCACTTGTCAATGGAAAACGAAGAAAAAAAATTACTATATTGTGGTGAAGATAATAACGGGACCACACACAGGGATGATTGTGAGTCATTTCGATTGACGTTTATTGAGCAAATGCCATTGAGAAACTGTCAATGAAACTTTGAAATGGGTGGCATACTTTAGCACCTTAGTTGAATTCACTCTGGAGTGAGGGTCATTCATATGCATCAGCGTTTCTCGTTGCTTAAATGTACATTTTATTCTTTAATGTAGTCATGAGGTAAAGAGAACAGACAATGATAAACTGCATTTTTAAGGCTAGGAGCATTAGATTTTTCCTGTCATTAGTCGCTTCGGTTTGTCTCAGAATAATCCTACACTTCAATCGTCATGTGCCCTTGTAACAATACGGTTATTACAGTAACCATCATCATTGCTAAATATTTTTGGCTCAGTAAATTCTTTGCATATGTTGACTAAATTCAGCTATAACAGGAACCAACCCCCCCCCCAGTTTTTCCTGCCCCACTCTTGACAGCACAGCTCAATTCAGATGCATCTGACACACTGGAAAAATCCTCACCCACACATACACGCACACACACACACTGCTCGCGTACACACACTTGTAATGCTGGAATTGGCCCTGCTGCGATGTTGGGGGGGGAAGGGGTGTACCTGTTTGACAATTGCATGCAGTATCCCCCACCCCCATATATTGCACAAAGATAATAAAAGGACTCCCCCTTCAGAAAACCCCCGTCAGCGGCACAGGGCAGAGCCCGTTGAAAGCTATCACTCGTCATGCACTTTTGTTCAGCGTGTTGTACCTTATGGCTTTCGCTACGTATTTTAATATGCTCTCGATCAGGCGTTAAAGGAGGGCTCTCGTCCTCTCCATGGCTGGACAGTACCCTCACTGTGTTTCAGTGACCTGCTTCACCTCGTGGGTGATCTTTTCTACTTTCTTGGTGGAGACTACTTCCTGCTGGAGCATCTCTTCCGCCTTCTTCGTAGTCTCGGTGACTGTGACCGATGTGGTGACATGCTTGGCTCCACCGTCACCATTGGTGACAGTCTCCACCTTTTCGGTGATGACGACCTTCTGGTTACTGCCATCGCTGGTGGGGCTCTTGTCTGTGCCATTGGTCACCACTTCTTGTTTTTCTGTTCCGGCTTTTTTCTCGTCCTTTTCAACTGTTCCATTGACAGCTAAGTCTTCCTTTTCAACTGCCTTTCCTGCCTTTTCTTCTTTACCTTCTGAATCACTCTTCTTATCTTCCTTAACTTCTGAACCACTCTTTTTGTCTTCTGAATCACTCTTTTTATCTTCCTTAACTTCGGAATCACTCTTCTTGTCTTCTGAATCACTCTTCTTGTCTTCCTTAACTTCGGAATCACTCTTCTTCTCTTCCTTAACTTCTGTTTCACTCTTCTTCTCTTCCTTAACTTCTGAATCACTCTTCTTCTCTGCCTTAACTTCTGAGTCACTCTTCTTCTCCTCCTTAACTTCTGAATCACTCTTCTTGTCTTCTGAATCACTCTTCTTGTCTTCTGAATCACTCTTCTTGTCTTCTGAATCACTCTTCTTGTCTTCCTTAACTTCTGATTCACTCTTCTTATCTTCTTTAACTTCTGAAATGCTCTTCTTGTCTTCCTTGCCTTCTAGTTCACTCTTCTTATCTTCCTTTGCTTCCACTTTGGGAGCCTCACTCTTGGCTACAGGCTCCTCCAATTTCTCTTCCTTTGCCTTCTTATCTGTTTCATCCTTTTCCTTGATATCTTCATCTGCTTTGTCTTGGTGTTCCTCTTTCTTTTCTTCACTTGTAACTTTGCCATTTTCTGTGTCTGCATCTTCTTTGGCATCACTCTTCTGGTCCCCCTCATCCTCTTCTACTTTTTGCTCCTTCTCTCCTCCTTTTTCCTTCTCCTCTACAGTGCTCTCCTCCTTATCTTCCTCTGTTTTTTCAGGTGTGGCTTCTGCTTTGGTGGCTTTTGTGGACAACACTGTCTCCTCCACCACAGATTCTTCATCATCCCCTTCTTTCTGTTCCCCCTCCTCTCCACCCTCTGCCTCTTCCTGATCCTCCTCTGCCTCTTCTTCCCTCTCCTTGGAATCTTCACCCTCTCCCTCCTTTTCTGCTTCATCTCCAGTTTCACCCTCTCCTTGCTTGTCGTCTTCTCCTTCCTCTTCCTGCTCCTCCTCTGGTGGGCTAGAGCTCACTGCAGCTTGAGTGGTGGCCACCACCTCTTCTTCCTCTGCTGCTTCTTCCTCCTCCTCTGCTGCTGCCTGTTCCTCTTCCTTCTCCTGCTCTTCTTCCTCCTTCTCTTCACCAGCCACCTCCTCCTGCTCAGCAGACAGCTCCTCCACAGCCTGGGCCAGAACTTCATCCATGTCCTTCTCGTCTTCCACACGGGTCTCCTCTATGATCTCCTCCACAAACTTGTGCTGCACTTTCAGCTTGGGGGCTTCGGCCTTGGCCTTAGGGACCTTGCTGGGTATGACCGGCTGACGGTACGGGAAAGAGGGGCTCACGATGCCTCCAGAGAAACTGCTGAAGCGAGTCTCCTCCCCTTCTAGAAGTTTCCTAAGAAAAATTAAAAGAAACTTGTTTTTAAATTATGCAAAAAAATTATCAGTTTTATCAAATTAATAGTAAATGTGTAATGTTCACATAAAATTTCTATATTTAAAAACTTTTTATTATATGAAGTAATAACTTTATTATTATAAACTTCTATACTTTTTGTAACATGTAAAGTTGAAGGTTGATATACACCAGGTTTCAGTAAGTAATTACACTTTGTAAGCCAATTCATTTCATAATGTAATTCCGATTCTGCAATTTTCATTCTGATACTGAGTATGAATTAGTATGAGTTAGTCAAAAGCATAGAAATGCATTTTATTAATTATTATTGTTAATGACTATTTAAATATGTATTGCAAATGCATATTCATTGTTATTAAAAATGTGTCTTAGTTACAAGCATAAGTGGGATATAATTAACTAAACTTTTTCTAGTTCTCTAACAGAAATAAATACATTTCTAACAGCCAGAAAATTGAGTGTTTATGGCGCTGCAAAGACCGCGATCAGCGTACTGATTAGGTGCATGGATTTATGACCGCAGACGCAGGCTACACCCCTGAAGCATTTCCGAACAAAAAACAGGAAATCCGCATATATAAATGCATGCTCATAAATGCTGTGCGGGTGGGGTTTGAAAAATAATGAACTATAATTAATAAAACCATCAAACGTCACAGGTAAATGAGACAGAAAGGATTTTAGGCTATACTCTCCGAAAAAAAAAGTCTGTAATATTGTGAGACATACTGTTGTGTAGCATCGTGGCCCCGAGTGGCGGCGCCAGGGTCGGGTTAGTGAGGCTTAAGAACCGAATGTTTTAGAAAAGCCACGAATCTTTTTAAATCATGTTTTGTTCGTTATATGTATAATATGGAATTAGTTGTCATTAAACACCAAAATCATTAGCCGCGATGGACATGGAGCTAATGTGTTTTGAATGGAACAGACGGACAGAATTTAATCCTACTTTAAATCTTGAACTCCGACTCATCGACAGGGTTCTGGGCAAAAGCCCCGGATCTCTCCTAAACCTAGAACGGCCTCTGGTGGCTACAACTAAAATGAGATATTTTTTGAGCTTTGTAAGATCACTGCTGCTTGTCTGACCTGTACGCCGCGATCTCGATATCCAGAGCCATCTTGACGTTGAGCAGATCCTGGTACTCTCTCAGGTGTCGGGCCATCTCCCATTTCGTGCCCTTCAGCTCGTTGTCCAGCTGGTGAATCGTTTCCTGATTGGAAGCAAGGTGAGAGCAAGGGCAAACGAACGAAGCATTATTCTTAGGGAAACAATACAGCCGAACACGCCAGTAAGAAGCATCAATAGGCTATACAGCGGTGTAAATGCTTAATATGAATTTCAAAAATCTTTCTGTTTCAGTGCAGTTGTATGGTTGTTTGTACGTATAGGTTATACTTTGCTGTTATTATTATTAATTGTTTGTTTATTGATTGATTGATTGATCTGCTGTTATTCCTAATCGATAACGGGCTGTCCAAATGCCTGCAAGCGTGATTCAAAAATGACTGCGGCAGTTTCGCCGTATCCCAAGCGCCCTAAAGATTTCCCCGGGAAATCTAATGTAACATCGTTCTGTGCGCCCTATTCAGCAAACAAATACAAAGTTTGTAGCCTATAAGGATAGAAAAAGGAATTTCATGCGCAACTTTAAAATTCCATGCACCTGACCACTCAATAACGAATCTCATAATGCAACAAAAGCCGCCTCGCTCGTAAGTGTTTTTTTTCGGGCAGCACTGCTTAAAATGGTGCACAGATTACAGTCACTTAAAATAAAACCTGTTATTAAGAGATCGAATCATAGGTACACGATGTTTTAACATTAGGTTTTATGTTTCTCTAATCTAGAAATTGTGTTTGCAAAAGGACATTTACTCGATTAAACTTACTGCTGGTTGTCAGACGATTATTTCGATCATCACAAAGAAAAATAAAAAAATATTTTCTAGCCATGTCTATGAACTAAGAGTAACTGCAATAAATTCACAACATAACAAAGTTACAAAAACATTTTGGAACTTTCCGTTACATTTTGACGCATTAACAGTTGCGGTATTTTTTTCTCTAGTAGATATTGCTTAATTATATGAACAAATCAAGTATATTAAGATACGCCTATATACTCCTCTAAGGTTTAATTACCTGCAGACTGGCCAGATCGCCGTTATGCCGCTGCTCAATGTCAGTGAGCTGCCGTTCCAGTGACTCTTTTGTGCTACGGACGGACTCCAACTCGATGTTCTTGGTCTGTAGCTGGCGGCGGGAGTCAGCAATCTCATCCCGGGCGTTTTTGATCGCATCCTTGTTTTGTTCGGCCGCTTCGGTAAGCCTGGAGTAGCGGCTAATGAACCAGTCCTCGGCTTGCTGGAGGTTCTTAGACGAGTGTCCGTCAAGTTGCGAGCGGATCTCCCGGAGCGCTTCGGTGATGTCGGTCTTCAGGTAGTCTTTACGCTCCACGGTGATCTGCGACGCCTGCAGCTGCGCCAGGAGCTCAGTCACCTCTTCTTCGTGATTCCTGCGCAAGAACTCCACCTCATCTTGAAGGGATTGCACTTTTTTCTGTAGTTCTGACTTAATCAAAGCTGAGTCATCCACGTCGCTCTTCATGGCACGGATGGCGGCCTCGGTATCCTCCCGTACTCGGACTTCATCCTGGTAGCGCTCGGTCAGCCTCTGGATGTCCTCTTCCATGTGGTCCGCGTCCAGCTGAATCTGCGCTCGTTCGCGGTGGATTTCCTCCAGCATCGCACGTAGCTCCTTCAGTTCCTGGTCGTACACATCGCCGAGCTGGGACTGCGACACCTGCTTCTGCCGCAGCGCCTGGATCTCCCCCTCGATCTCCTTGTTCTGCTGCTCCAAAAAGTGCACCTTGTCGATGTACCCGGCGAAACGGTCGTTGAGTCCCTGGAGCTGCTCTTTCTCGTTGGAGCGCTTGAAGTCCCCATTGAGCAGGGAGGACTGGCTTAAGTCAAGACTTTCCGAGGAGCTGAGCACCGCAGAGCCGAATGCCCGGACAACCGGAACGTTAGAGGCTTTTTTGTAAGACATGGACACCGGAGACGGCATTGCACGGGATCGAAACCCAGGAGAAGGTGATGCGCTGGTGCGGCTGTAGCTTGTCCTGGAGTCGATCACCCTCCTATAAGTAGGGTTACATATAGAATCTAAAGTATAACTCATCGTGTAAAGCCGGTGTTGGGGACAGCGTGCTGTGAAGATGCGGAGACGCCGAAGTGTGGCTGATGGTCGGTGGGTGGCTCTCACAGCGACTGCAGCTCTGCTCACCTCGCACTTTTATACTTGCTAGCATAATCGCTAACAGAGCAAGAACATCTGATTGCTCTGCAAAGACAATCGATTCGACCGAGGGGGAGGGATTGTCCCCCTTCGACACTTTTCCCACTTCATTTCTTAGTTTCAGTGCAAAGCCATAAGAAAATAAATTGCATGATGGGGATGAAAAGAAATTAGTGAGAATCAGAAAAATACAAGTTGCCTCTTAGTAGCCTATGCTTAAAATGTTAATAATTTAACAACGATTCGCGAGTAACTCCAAAATATAGAAGTAAAATATAACCACAGAATATGCCACATTTTGTGTTTGTTAGGTTAAGAGTATTAAATCTCACACCAGCGAACTTAATTTGAAGAATATACGATGCTATAGACTTAATTCATGGTGTTGCGTAGTAGCCTATTATAAAGAGGCCGGACATGGAGTTTCTAAACTAACTACTCGTAGGCTAGTGTCTGAAATGTTTCAATATAGAATACTGAGGAATTATTAAATAATGTGTATCTTTATTGATGCAACATAAAAGTGTACGTGTATAACGATAAAACGTGTAATAAGGTAATGCGTCACTTCGGATATCAAGACTAGGGGTTTTAAAGTAGGTTCATAAGGTTCAAACTAGGTCCCATATGGCATGTGAGCTTCGCATTATAGGACAATATTTCTCATTGTTTTGTTTCATTCTATTGTGCCAGTCAAGGGGCTGTGCATTAAACTGGTCCCAACGAGGACTGCAAGTATAAGGAGGGCAGTAAAAAGGAAGGCCTGACCGGTGCTTTAAGCTAATATGTAGATTATGACCAACTTATAAGCAATCGATGCCTAATAGATGCAATTAATCGTTAATCTTAATAGCTGGTGCTTTGGCTGTAAAATATGATGTATGAGTTATGACGTATACGACCATAGCTTTAAATGTGGTGACTGCAAAGATCGCAATGATAGCTGATTTTAGCCTACTGGAAAATGAACTTCAGCACCTGGACAGCTCACTAAACGAAAAAGAGAGGTTCAAAGACAGCGAATGTCTATCAGGCGATTATCAACCCTAATATCTAATATAAACCTATGTAAAAAAAAAGGGCATAAACGCGTCGAAAGCACAAGGTTATGAGTAATTATAATAATGTTTCCCCCCTTCGGGGCTTGTTAAACTATGGGGACGTGACAGTTTCTCAGTTCGATGTCGCTGTGCCGCCCACGCTTCACCCATCCCCGGACACCACCCTATACTGCGGCTCTACAGCGGCCACGAAGATCTTCGTGATATTTATTTATTAATTCAATGCAGAAAACAATGACACGTTCACAAGGTAGGTAGGCTACATTAAGACACCACAGTGGGGGATCGCCGTTAAGGGATGTAACTTTTCAATACTATACGAAAACGAAAAAGGCATGCAGCGCTGATTTTTAATTGAGAATTTTAATTGTGCAGCACTGAAGCGGTGCCTTTCTATGTACATAACTAAATCAAACCGTTTAAATGATCCCATCTATTCCTTCGTTGTGATTCGGCGGAATTCTTTACTTTGTAATAGTTATTTTTGCTACGGCAATATGTTTTAAAGCCGAGTTAGCAAATGTTAACACAAATGCAGATAATTTATCATGGAAGAAGACGTAAATTAAATTAATGCCATTTATCTTCGTCTAAACTGTCTGACAGATAATATATATTTTAACAATATTCAATAGACTATGAAATGTCTCGTGGACTTTTGGACTTCGGATACTCTGCTAACGCAGACGATTTAATGTAACTTATATAAATCCATGGATTTTATAATTTAAGAAATAAACTACATCAACGTATAAATTCAAGCATAAATTAAGCTGCAATGACCGGGGTGAGCAACTGCTGATTTAAGGCATAATATTGAAAGCGAGAATCAATTAAAAAGAAAGAAAGAAAAATCTATTTAAAACACTGAATCTGTAAAAGGAACTACGGTTTCTCTGGCAAGAATAACAGAAGTAAGAACAAGGATCCAAAATATCTTTAGGCAGAAGTCCAGATGTTTAACCACTACAACTGTTTTACAAATTACCTGACAAATTTAAGTTTAGCAATGCAAATCCCATTTCTTAGAGTGAACATTGAAAAATATAGTTAGATTTTATTCACTAAGCTGTAATTTGGCACTTAAGACTGTAATAAAACGATGTTTCAACAAGGCTTAATTAATAGTTAATAATTAATTAATTATAAATTACACTGAGAGCAATTAGATTAATAGACAGAAATCTAGCGGATCGATTCTTTACAGGGTGATATTGCAGAATGCGTCTTGAGTGTCTCCCAAGTCCTGGACAGCTTGCATGTATCTTATGAACCCCCAAAAAAGGCAGAGGTTGACTCATATGACTCAGCAGGAAGACCGCGAAATTACAGGGGAGGAGTCTCAAGCCTGACAGTCGGGCACTCTCACCTCTCACCCACATTGTGAGCTTTGACAGGCATGACGATGGACACCCTGTGTACTGTCCCTTCACACAAGGCCCCACACAGCAGCTCACATTGTGGGCTTTGACAGGCATAATGATGGACACCCTGTGTACTGTCCCTTCACACAAGGCCCCACACAGCAGCCCAAATACAGTTGGAGCACAATTATGAATTCCCAAAAACTTTCGAGAAAATTGTTGTTCAGAAAACCAGGTGCATTCAACAAGAGGATTCTAGTGTCAGGGTTTTTAAATTTTGTGGTGAATAAAGAGACAACTAACACAGTGGGTAACAGGTTGAATCTCATGAGGAAAATCCTGTTTCACCTTTGAGCAATAAACAGAACCCAAATATCTTCAGAAAAAAATAATTCTCATAACCATTAAATGTATACATTTTAAGTCAGTTGCTTTGTGTTTAGCTACTTGCTCAGTAGCTAACAAAAATCAAATTAACCACATAGAATCCTATGAATGCGGATTTATATTAGCAGAGGTGTAGAGATTTTTGGCCCTGGGAAAGCATATCATATTGGGCCCCCAACCCAGAGCAATCCAATTATGTTCCAGATTTTTTAAGGCCCCTGTCGCTCGGGGCCCCTGGAATCGTTCTGACTGTCCGCCCCTTTGCGGCACTCCTGGATATCAGCAGGGAGGGTTTTAGCATCAACAGCACACCACTTTGCTAAAGGCTGCCTTGCCCCAGGCCTTGGATACTTGGGTAATCTCGACAGTACTCTCTGGATACTCGGGTAATCTCGACAGTACTCTCTGCAGCCCACAGAACAATCTCACCTCTTCTACAGGTCTCAGGTGGTTGCTAAAGACAGAGACTGTAAAAACACATAGGCAGACATAGGCAGACAATCAATATTGCAAAGTAGCCCTGCTTTAAGGTTTCATAACTTAATTCTTGATGGTATAACCTTTCATTGTTTTGGCCATTAATGCATATAGCAGCCATGTTTGCGATGACTTTCAAAGTCTACTTCAATCGAACCCCCCCCCCCCCGCTCGGGCCCCATACCAGTAACTTTGAAGGCACTCCTGCATATACTTCATCTAATGGCTTCGGTAAAACATGCTCACGTGTCCTGGAGGGACTGGGAAAGACTTCCTTTACTGACGGAGATGAATAAGCAAAAGTGAGCTCGTGGGACAGGTATTGATGAATCGCCGCTATGTTTGGCACCTACTAATGAGAAACAAATCGTACAGAGAGAGAGAGCGAGAGATGGAGAGCCTTGGAGACAGAGAGTGAGGCAGAGAGTCAAAGAGATGGACGTCTATCAAAACTGGTGTCTTTCAAGAAGGACAAACTGGTGACCAGGATATTTGGCTTTGGCCACCAGTAGATTTCAGTCTGTTTTCCAGTAACACTCAGCCCCATTGCTGCATGAATGTCACTCATTTAATATGGTTCAACAATACTCAAAGTTCGAACGCAAAGCAGATATGAGTAAATGTGGTTTTATTTTTAATGTGCTTATCCACTTAAATCCCTGGGAATCCAAAAATAAAATGTACATATTTTTATGCATCAGATGAGTAAGAATCAACGGTGACTTTTAGGAGACCGTCCTGTATAGTATGTCCGTACAATTTTAATTTTTTTTTTGTCGATAAATTCAAAAATATAGAAATGACAGGAAAAAGTGACATGAATGAGAAAGGAAAACGAGACAAAGTGTAAGAGAGGAGCTGACTAAGTGGTCGTCGGGATCTTCAGGGAGCCCGATGGACGAGCTCCAGATGAGGCCGGGTGTGTGTGCAGGTGCAGGCAGCTCCTGGGCTGAGGTGAGCACAGGGGGCGCTGTGCCAGGCTCGCTGCGCTTGGCCTTGCTGACCGAGCCCTCAGATGCCCTCCGGTCTTTTCCGCCGCCTGTGACAGGTTGCCTGATGGTTTGGCTGGCGTCTGCTCCGCTGCAGAGTGGCGAGGCGTGCTTATGGGGCCGTGGCCTAAATCGCTGCCCCGGCGGCTCAGTTCAAACTCTGCAGCACAGTCTAAATGTAGGAGCACAGTGTAAACGGCACTCAGTGGGTCTGAATTAGTGTCCTCCACTATTAAATTCATTGGGTGCATAAGATGTGCAACCTGCTTATTGGATGGAATTACTACATTTGTAGGACGTGAGTTCTACTGCCCCCACCTGGAGAGGTTGGGAGGATTTATTTTAGCGCAGCCATTGAGGCTTCAGATGTGTAGTAAATGTCATTTCTCAGGGCAGATCCAGCTGTCTGGTGGGGCAGCAGTAAGTTACAATGTGATGAGGCAATTTGATTTGATTTACTTGACGCGTGCTGTCTGCTCTTGGCACTAAATTTCCATAGTGCAAATAAGCAGATATTTACATTTGTCGCTGAGGTTCATAGAAAAAGAATCTAACAGGGAGAAGCAGAGAGCTGAGTATCCCGTGAAGTGTGATACAAACCTCAGAAATGGTATTCAATATTTAATGGAGAAATGTACGCTGGAGAGGGACTGACAGATCACTGTAAAGGCTAAACAGCAAGATGCGAAAGTGATTTGGAAAGCAATCAATAGTTAAAGTCAGCTGGTTCTGCAGTGATGAGAGGAGGCAGGGCAGGGCAGGACAGAAGGAAGACTTTGTGCAGTGATCCCAGGCATCTAAGAATGCTCATATATGTATACTTATTATGGTAGAGTGAATGCAAATGCACACAGCATTGCAGGGAATTGCTCCAAGAGGGGAAATGAAAAGAACCGTGTGATGTGGACATGGGGAGGAAGTGGAGAGGACTTCATTTATAGCTGTGTGCCCGGCCCAGGAAGTCAGAGGGAAATAGCTGTGTGCCGAGCCCAGGAAGTCAGAGGGAAATAGCTGTGTGCCCGGCCCAGGAAGTCAGAGGGAAATAGCTGTGTGCCCAGCCCAGGAAGTCAGAGGGAAATAGCTGTGTGCCGGACCCAGGAAGTCAGGGGGAAATAGCTGTGTGCCCAGCCCAGGAAGTCAGAGGGAAATAGCTGTGTGCCGAACCCAGGAAGTCAGACGGAAATAGCTGTGTGCCGGACCCGGGAAGATAGAGGGAAATAGCTGTGTGCCGAACCCAGGAAGTCAGGGGGAAATAGCTGTGTGCCGGGCCCAGGAAGTCAGAGGGAAATAGCTGTGTGCCGGACCCAGGAAGTCAGACGGAAATAGCTGTGTGCCCAGCCCAGGAAGTCAGAGGGAAATAGCTGTGTGCCCGGCCCAGGAAGTCAGAGGGAAATATCTGTGTGCCCGGCCCAGGAAGTCAGAGGGAAATAGCTGTGTGCCCAGCCCAGGAAGTCAGAGGGAAATAGCTGTGTGCCCAGCCCAGGAAGTCAGAGGGAAATATCTGTGTGCCCAGCCCAGGAAGTCAGGGGGAAATAGCTGTGTGTCAGGCCCAGGAAGTCAGAGGGAAATAGCTGTGTGTCAGGCCCAGGAAGTCAGAGGGAAATAGCTGTGTGCCCAGCCCAGGAAGTCAGAGGGAAATAGCTGTGTGTCAGGCCCAGGAAGTCAGAAGGAAATAGCTGTGTGCCCAGCCCAGGAAGTCAGGGGGAAATAGCTGTGTGTCAGGCCCAGGAAGTCAGAGGGAAATAGCTGTGTGCCGGACCCAGGAAGTCAGACGGAAATAGCTGTGTGCCCGGCCCAGGAAGTCAGAGGGAAATAGCTGTGTGCCCAGCCCAGGAAGTCAGAGGGAAATAGCTGTGTGCCCAGCCCAGGAAGTCAGAGGGAAATATCTGTGTGCCCAGCCCAGGAAGTCAGGGGGAAATAGCTGTGTGTCAGGCCCAGGAAGTCAGAGGGAAATAGCTGTGTGTCAGGCCCAGGAAGTCAGAGGGAAATAGCTGTGTGCCCAGCCCAGGAAGTCAGAGGGAAATAGCTGTGTGTCAGGCCCAGGAAGTCAGAAGGAAATAGCTGTGTGCCCAGCCCAGGAAGTCAGGGGGAAATAGCTGTGTGTCAGGCCCAGGAAGTCAGGGGGAAATAGCTGTGTGCCCAACCCAGGAAGTCAGGGGGAAATAGCTGTGTGCCCAGCCCAGGAAGTCAGAGGGAAATAGCTGTGTGCCCGGCCCAGGAAGTCAGAGGGAAATAGCTGTGTGCCCAACCCAGGAAGTCAGGGGGAAATATCTGTGTGCCCAGCCCAGGAAGTCAGGGGGAAATAGCTGTGTGTCAGGCCCAGGAAGTCAGAGGGAAATAGCTGTGTGTCAGGCCCAGGAAGTCAGAGGGAAATAGCTGTGTGCCCAGCCCAGGAAGTCAGAGGGAAATAGCTGTGTGTCAGGCCCAGGAAGTCAGAAGGAAATAGCTGTGTGCCCAGCCCAGGAAGTCAGGGGGAAATAGCTGTGTGTCAGGCCCAGGAAGTCAGGGGGAAATAGCTGTGTGCCCAACCCAGGAAGTCAGGGGGAAATAGCTGTGTGCCGGGCCCCGGAAGTCAGAGGGAAATAGCTGTGTGCCCAACCCAGGAAGTCAGAGGGAAATAGCTGTGTGCCCAACCCAGGAAGTCAGGGGGAAATAGCTGTGTGTCAGGCCCAGGAAGTCAGAGGGAAATAGCTGTGTGCCCAGCCCAGGAAGTCAGAGGGAAATAGCTGTGTGCCGGACCCAGGAAGTCAGGGGGAAATAGCTGTGTGCCGGACCCAGGAAGATAGAGGGAAATAGCTGTGTGCCGGGCCCAGGAAGTCAGGGGGAAATAGATGTGTGCCCAGCCCAGGAAGTCAGGGGGAAATAGCTGTGTGCCCAGCCCAGGAAGTCAGGGGGAAATAGCTGTGTGCCCAGCCCAGGAAGTCAGAGGGAAATAGCTGTGTGCCCAGCGCAGGAAGTCAGGGGGAAATAGCTGTGTGTCAGGCCCAGGAAGTCAGGGGGAAATAGCTGTGTGCCGGGCCCAGGAAGTTAGAGGGAAATAGCTGTGTGTCCCGGACCCAGGAAGTCAGAGGGAAATAGCTGTGTGCCCAGCCCAGGAAGTCAGGGGGAAATAGCTGTGTGCCCAGCCCAGGAAGTCAGGGGGAAATAGCTGTGTGCCGGGCCCAGGAAGGTAGGGGGAAATAGCTGTGTGCCGGGCCCTGGAAGTCAGAGGGAAATAGCTGTGTGCCCGGCCCAGGAAGTCAGAGGGAAATATCTGTGTGCCCGGCCCAGGAAGTCAGAGGGAAATAGCTGTGTGCCCAGCCCAGGAAGTCAGAGGGAAATAGCTGTGTGCCCAGCCCAGGAAGTCAGAGGGAAATATCTGTGTGCCCAGCCCAGGAAGTCAGGGGGAAATAGCTGTGTGTCAGGCCCAGGAAGTCAGAGGGAAATAGCTGTGTGCCGGACCCAGGAAGTCAGAGGGAAATAGCTGTGTGCCCAGCCCAGGAAGTCAGAGGGAAATAGCTGTGTGTCAGGCCCAGGAAGTCAGAGGGAAATAGCTGTGTGCCCAGCCCAGGAAGTCAGGGGGAAATAGCTGTGTGTCAGGCCCAGGAAGTCAGGGGGAAATAGCTGTGTGCCCAACCCAGGAAGTCAGGGGGAAATAGCTGTGTGCCGGGCCCCGGAAGTCAGAGGGAAATAGCTGTGTGCCCAACCCAGGAAGTCAGAGGGAAATAGCTGTGTGCCGGGCCCAGGAAGTCAGGGGGAAATAGCTGTGTGCCGGGCCCAGGAAGTCGAGGGAAATAGCTGTGTGCCGGACCCAGGAAGATAGAGGGAAATAGCTGTGTGCCGAACCCAGGAAGTCAGAGGGAAATAGCTGTGTGCCCAGCCCAGGAAGTCAGAGGGAAATAGCTGTGTGCCGGACCCAGGAAGTCAGAGGGAAATAGCTGTGTGCCGGGCCCAGGAAGTCAGAGGGAAATAGCTGTGTGCCCAGCCCAGGAAGTCAGTGTGGAAATAGCTGTGTGCCCAGCCCAGGAAGTCAGTGTGGAAATAGTAGTGCTGTAGTTCTCGAGACCGGTCTTGGTCGCGTCATACATCGGCAAAGAAATGTCCGAAAATGTCCGCGAAGTCTATAGCATAGTTATAATTCAAATAAATTAGGTATTTTACATTGATTAGAAAGCACGGTCTTGGAGGTGCAAGTCAATCTGGAGGCTCATTCTCTTCAATTCAAAGCAAAGGATCATTACATAGCTGTATTCATAGCTTACCCGAGGCCTCTGTCCCTGGTATAAGAGACTTAATATGAACATCTTTCTGGTACATCTCTTTCCCTTGACGAGGTCTGATAAAATGGTTATAGGAGAGGATTGCTGAGAATATTATTTTCCATCAGGTCTCGTAACTATGACAAATCTGGGAGATTTTAAATGAGAGACATATGGACATATGGACAATATAATTAAAAAAAGATAACATGAATTTGATTTAACGAGTAATGACACTTTACAACAATGCCTTTTTTCTCTACAGTTGATCTGGGTAATGTGATGTCGATTCTAGCCCTAGTCTGTTTTCGGTCTTGGTCTTGGTCTCGCCTTAGTGTGTCTTGGTCTTGGTCTTGGTCTTGGTACCCTCAAGCAGGGGCGCCGTAAGGGGGAGGAAAGCTAGGACGATTCCAAGGGCCCCTGAGTGACAGGGGCCCTAAAAAATTAGGAAAATAACTGGATTGGTTTGGACTGGGGGGCCTAATATGATATGCTTTCATGGGGCCCAAAATCTCTAGCGGCGCCCCTGCCCTCAAGTCTCGGCAGTGTCTTGGTCTTGTTACCCTCCGGTCTCGGCAATGTCTTGGTGTCGGTTTAGGCGGTCCTGACTACAACACTAGGAAATAGCTATGTGTCAGGCCCTGGAAGTCAGAGGAAACTAACCTCAGTCCAGAAATGAAGAAGGGGGCCAGAATGAGTGACATATTCACCTAATCTGACCTAAGCCCCCCCAACTTACATGTATGCCTCTGGGAGCAGAGCTAAGAGATCTGGCCCTCCTGACAAAATGTCATCTTGGCCTCCCCACCAGGGTCCCCACTGTACATTTTGGGGGGGGTGGGGTGTTCCCGATGGTAAAACTTGGGGGCATAATGTTTCCCCAGCAAATAAATTATGATTTTTTTTTTAATTCCAGGGCCCCTGTAAAGTGCTGGGCTCCCTTTAATCTCCCAGGGTATCCTTACCCCTGCGACGCCCCTAGATGCCTTCTTCCATGTCCATGTGTGAAGTCCTCATGTTCAGTTCTACGGGTGATGTGTGTAGGACCTGCTCCGAGCAGAAGCATGAACGTTACTCACCATAACTTTCTGTCCACTAAGTCCAGTTTTTTTACCTCCGGTTTCTGGGCTGGCGCCCTGCTGCACAGTCGTGAATTATTCACAGCGGCTTCCTGCTTGCACGCGTCCTAAGGGGCATGGAGCGCTAGATGAGCCTCCTTCCTCCCCCCAGCCTAGTCAGAGAGAGAGGAGTCAGTATTCTCCCAACGCCAGACATGACAGCACAAATGATATTTCCATGGACCTACCGGTAGCGTGACAGAAATAGGCAAGTTACTCCCACCAAAGTTTTTATCCGGATCATTCTGGCAGAGAGCGGCAACGCTCTCCTGCGTCAAAGAAGACGTGTCTTCGGAACAGCAGGTTTGATGCATGTCTGGTAAATCATTCATGAGGAACCTAAACATCCTAAGCAGCAAGATTCATGAAATCTACTACTACACATTGAAGCCAGAGTTTTAATACACAACATAACTCACACGGCCTACTGCATTTTAGACATTTACTAGAACAACGGCTGCTTTATCCTGTGAACATTTTCGGGTCATGCTGTCTCAGAACGCCACCCGCTATTAGTCTGAATGCGAGTTTCTTAACTTGTCCGTCTTATTAGACGACATTATTTGTTCGAGATGATGGATGTTTTGAACCTGGCAGTCCGATCCCAGCAGAGATGAAGATGTGGTGCTGGAGGCTCACATCACGGACCTTGATGATTAAGCAGAAAAGAAAAAAGCAAGCATCAGTCAAGTCGATGGTGTGGCTTGCAAAATAACCTTCATTCAGCGGCGGGGGTGTGGTGTTAAGACATGGGGTTACTGCAAAAATACAAGTGAGCACAAGGACAAATTAAAGGTCCCTTTGCAGACACATCTAAATCACCCCTCTCTCCCTGCCTCTATCTTCATCTCCATTTTAGTCTCTCCCGATGTTGGTACAGAAATACTCCCCAGCTCCTTTGGATAATGCATCCTGCCCCATCCCCCCCCCCCCCCCCCAGCACAAACCCAGTGACACTAACAGGCTGCCCAACACTTGTCCTATCTTGCCAGTGACGGGCCTGGCACAGTAATAGGATTTACTGTCCAAGCGAGCGCTCGTTTTGGCGATCAGTTGATGTGATCACAGTAAAACACTCAAATTGATCCCATGCGGTGATGTATGTGACCACAATGTCCCAGTCCCACTGGCACAGGGCTGTACAGCATACATCAGACAGAAACCCTTGGAATAGATACACTGGCAAACAGCACATGCCTTATAAACTGTTTAACGTTTCTGGACATTTTTCCTGAAGTAATCTAAGGTCTGTTTGAACATTTAAAAGCCCCTAAAATTTTTATTCTGATCATTCCTGGTCACAAGCCCAGGACGGTAACTCCTGTTCTGCTTGTTGCTCTGTAAATCTGGGCCCGTAATTCAAAAATATGAAGTGTGCCCATAATTAAAACCGCGCGTTAACAGCCTTGGTAGGGTCGGGTGATATTCAAGGTGGGGGGGGGTGCTGCCGCCTCCATGGGAGATCTGCAGCTTTGTTGGGGCGTGTGTTGATGATGTCATATCGACTGTTTGTGGGGTCTGCCTGGTGGGGGGGGGGCAGCAGTTGCATGCGTTGGAGTTCTGCAGTTCCTCTGCAATGCATCAGAGGCTCCACACTCATTTCCCCTCCCCCTACCTCTCAATCTCCCCTTGCTCGACCCCACCCCCGACTAGCCAGGAGGTCACACGTCGGCAGCACCGAATCACAACATCAACGGTGTGTCAGGGCCCCTGGGGAGGGGGTTTCAGTGTGAAGCGAGGAGGGGAGCGGCGAGGAGAGAGAGGACTGCGTGCGCCTACCATAACTCACCCACCAGCTCCTGCTGCGTACCCAGAGACCTTTGCCAGCCAGCAGGCACAGGCCAGCGGCTGCTCCTCTCACAGTGATGATCCTGGATTGAGGATCCTGTCAGCTACGCTACGCTACGTTAGTCAACAAATATTCTCCAGTCGTTTGAGCAAAAATGCAGGGAAATGGTTGTACAGATAAATACCCATTTCACGGCTACTAATGTTTGTGTTACATCTAAATTGGTTCAGTTACACGTGTCACCAAATCAAATAAGTGTAAATAAATGTAAGCGCATCGGTTTCCAGAAAACTTACACCCAGGATATTAAGTAGCAGAATTTGTTAATGCGTGTGTGACTCATACCGTATCGCCGCTCTTGTGTGCCGAGGAGAAACATTTGAGGAGAAGAAAATCATGACCCAGGGGGTTTCCAGGGGAAGACAGGCGCCCACCCCCCACTGAGGACAGCGCTGATATTGCCCTCCCGCTCTGTCGAGATTGGAAGGACAGAACAGGCTTTATTTATTTATCATACCTGATGGATGTGACCCCCGTCGAGGGGAAAATCTGCAGTACAGAGGGGGCTGGCAGAATTTACCAGCTGGAGAGTATGGCAGTCCTCAGGGTGATACCACATCAGCGGGACCCGGCACAGCCCCCCCCCCCACCTGATGGGGGCTTGGAGGCTCGTCTGGGGAGGCAGCTTCTCAGCATTCCTGTCAGCCGCGACCCAATCGCCTCGGGCTCTGGTTCTATGCCAAACGTGGCGCTCAGCGGAGATCAGACCGCAGTCCCGCCTCTGGGGACCACTGGGCGACCTTCTAAGTCTTCCGACTGTTGGACCGTGCTGGCATCTCCTGTAGCATTGCGGCTTCTCTGGCACCATTCCGGGCCTCCAATAGCATTTCGCCAGGGGGGGACAAGAGGTGGAGATGACCCTGGCCTCACTCAGCTGTGGTGGGCTTAGAGGGCCGACTGGGTGAGTTTTTCCAGTGGCTTAATTTAGAATGTCGAGGTCAGCTAAGGGGGAACGGACAAGGCAATCAGCCCTCGCGAAACCTCAGACGCCAAACGGACGCTTGACGTAATAATTTTCTGTCAGTGCCCTCGTATGCAGGATGGATAGGCTGTCCCGCCAGCCTGCGCCACAATGCGTCGGCATCTCTGTCATGTACGGCTTCAAGGTTACAGGGGACAAAAAGATGCTTCTGCAAAGCGTGAGCCGGTGTGAAGCGGGCATGTTCGCATGACTGTAAAATGGTAAAAGGAATGAAAGGTGAGGTCTGTCGTGCAATGATCAATCTTCCATATGGCCCTACTTTAGAAGGCGGGGGGTGGTCAGTGTATTTTTAAAAGCCTGGTCCAGGAAACAGCATGGGGGGCACAGAGGTCGTGAGAAAGGCCACAGAACACCACAATGCTCTTGCAAACCGACTGGGGAGTGGCTGGACTATGGGCAGAGAGACAGATATGCAGTTCCTCTCTGTTGTCCTTGTCTGTGGGTAGAGACACAAATAAACACAGTCACAGATACACACACACACACCCAGTTACATACAAACACACTCACAGACACACTCTGACACACAGACACACACCCAGTTATAAATACACTAACAGACGCATAGTCACAGACACACACATGCACACTCAGAGTCACAAATACAGTCACAGACACACACGCAGTCACAGACACACAGTCACATACATAGAGTCACAGACACACACAAAGAGTTACACAAACACAGACACACACATGCACACTCAGAGTCACAAATACAGTCACAGACACACACGCAGTCACAGACACACAGTCACATACATAGAATGACAGACACACACAAACACAGACACACAGTCACAAACATAAACAGACACACACAGGCACAAACACGAACGCACACACAGACTCACACATATGCGTGAACACACACACGCGCACGCACGCGCATACACAAGCTTAAAAGCTTAAAAGTGAAACGTTTTACCACACTGTGGGGACATTTGCTCCCCACAATGTGGTAAATACAAACCCCTACACACAGCCAAACAGACACAGAAACACACAGACACACACACACACACACATTGTGTTTGTGTATCTGTCTGTGATTGTGTGTCTCTGTGGGTCTGTGTCTGTGTGTGTGCCTGTCTGTGTGTTTGTGACTGTGTATTTGTGAGTGTATGTGGCTGTGTATGTCTGTGACTCTGTATGTGTGTGACTCTGTATGTGTGTGACTCTGTATGTGTGTGACTCTGTATGTGTGCCACAGACACGCACAAACACCCAACTACCCCTCTCACCTCGGCCCATGTGATCAGTACGCTGACATTACATTACATTACATCCCGCAGACCCCCCCAGCCCCACCCCCACACGCTGCTGAAGCAGAGCCCACATTAGTGTCGGTAAATCACGGCAGCCCGACGCCTGGCTCTGCTTCAGCTCTGCACCAAATGCTTCCTTTTGAGAGGCCAGTGGCCGGCCTGCACTCTCAGCCAGCCTGCCCTCCCAGCCGGCCTGCACTCACAGCAAGCCCACTCACAAAGCAGGCCTGCACTCCCAGCTGAGCTGCCCGCTCAGCTGACCTGCCCTCCTAGCTGGCCCGCCCTCTCAGCCAGCCTGCCCTCCCAGCTGCCTCTGCAGCCCGCTCTGCCTGCCGCACCTCCACATTTTTCTTTGATTAACAAGCCTCACTGCTAAGAATGCACACACACACACACACACAAGCACAGACACACATTTGTGCATTCAACTCTTAGCAGGTGCTATGATATAGGGTGCCAGGTCTTACTGGCCAGGTTTCTAAGCACTAGTGGAGATCTGGATTACAGTGTCTGCTGATTAACATGGCATTAATATTGCAACCGACGTGTGCTGTGTTCCTTTAATGCTTGCTTACGTAACTCACACTGCACAAAGCCCCTTAACTGCAGCTCTACCACTTGCATGCTATGATCTTAGCTCTTGTTTCCCTGCCCTTCTCCGTTCAGTTATAAACCACTTCAGTGGTGAATGACTGAAACGTGAAGCCAGCGGCCCTTACAGCATATGTTTCTGGGTAGGTATGAACCACAGGCTGCAGGAAAAACCATGTCAACCTCCATGGGAACAGAGCCCTCACTTCCTGTGTTTGACATGAACACTATGCACTGGAGGCTTTGGCGAGGTCTTGTGTTATGCTGTATCGCAACGGGGGGATTGATTCAGGCATGGTTTAGCATAAACACATATTTCTCAAAGACAGATGCTCCCTGGGTTTTGATGGGGTTACATTCTGCTAAAACTATCGTCATGCGAAAATATCATAAGGCAAAAATGCATTTTAATACATTACACATAACCTAACATCACACATCATTGCAGAGCATACGTTAAACATGCTTAGAACACTTACATTGGCCTACAGTTGGGCAGAATCATTAACGCAACATCGATTTTACAATAAAGTGTTGAATATCTCATGTAATTTATTGAATAATGCGCTGAAAGTGAAAAAACAGAATGGAATTGCAACACTCGTCGTAAAGTCGAAATGTCATAACGCAGACCATTGTAACCCGGAGAGCGTCTCCAAGTCCATTTTCATCAATATGCATTAGAATATTTTGGGATTTTTGGTCAAATTAAAAGTGAAGGTTACTCCTGGCCGCCCCTGACAGGGTGCTGAATAATGAAACGGCCCTGCAATGTTAAATCATTCATACAGATTTCGATGGGGCCATTCTAGCAGTCACTGTGCGCTCACCATGTGTCAGGTCTCCCTAGTGGGCTTTTGGACACAGACATCAGCATTTCTCACTGCCGTGTGGGCTGATCACAGTCCTGCTGATGATTTTCCATGACTGACTACAAAGCTTTTCGGACAGTGTGGGCTCCTAGGGGAACAAACACCCAGGCAGGACAAACTGAGGAGGAACTACAGTCATTTCAGCCTCATGGGAGTTTTACTTGTGATTGGCTATCTCTCTGATTGGTTATCTCTCTGAACCAATCATTTTTTGTTCTGCCCTCAGAACTTCTTTGTGTAAGTAAAACTCCCATGAGCTCATTTCAGACTGTGTGTGCACACTGGGGGGGGATGTTATTGTCAGTTATATCTGCTGCTTGGCAGGTGTCTGTCCTCTGGAGGTGACATTGTGCACTTGGCCGTTCTTCAGGGGACGTTGTCGCGCCTGCTGGCCTGTGACATCAGCACAGGGTGGGGGACCCTCTGCAAAGGCAGCGGGGACAGACTTCGACGGGGGCACGGAGAAAATGCCTTGTCAGTATCAACGTCACACACAGAGACACAGACACACACACCACATACATGCTCAGACAGACCCTTCCGGTTGGTTAATAAAAGCCACACTACGCAGACCTTCAGAATGAAGGCCGTTAAGCTTTTTTCCGCTGGGGAAGCAAGTGGCCCCTCCCTGTATCTTCGCACCCCCCCCCCCTTCACACCAAGCCCTCACAATTAGCTGAGGCCAAGCCAGCACATCGCATCCTGCTTACGTCTATATTTGGTTATCGCTTTGCTTTGCTGATGCTTTTCGCGAAGCTGCTTACTTAGTAACTTGTAACTTTATAAAAATTGTACGTATTCGCAGCCGGGTTTGTTCCAGAGGCGGCTCATCTCAGGCATGTCACAGTTCTGCTCCGCCCTCTCGCTACATCACCGAGAAGCCCAGTCAGGTGTTTCAGGTGAAGCCCACGCTTACCTTTCGGCCCGGAGGTAAAGAAACCCGCAGAGTTGTGTGTCTGTATGACAGATCTGGTCATTTGACAGACTATGGAATTCTTCTATGGGCCGAATGTATGTCTGAGGTGATCGCTATTCCCGAGTTGAGTTACCTTTCTCTAAATTACTTTCATCTTTTCTTTCTGTGAGCCGCCCACCAGCTGGGTCAGCAGATCTCAGCATCTCTGATTAGGCCTGCAGTGCGAGCACCAGGAGAACAGGAGCCCAGGTCACATGGTTGAAGGGTCCATGGCACGCAAAAGCGTTTGTTTTCATTAAATACTCTTGCAGTCAGAGACGCCGTCCTGAGGAAGGACAGCCGAATGGGATACCCCAGCCTGCAGGGAGATGCGGGTGTGATGTGTTGCTAATGGCCAGGGCCCTAATTAGCAGCACCATGGTGGGACATCAATCCGGAGACGCCCCACGACACACGAATGATTAGTGATGAGAATGGAGGTCTGTCCTTCTCCTTGGTGAGGAAAACTGAGGTTTTAGTTGTAGGTGGAGGTTACAGGAATGGGAAGAAGAGAGATCATGGCGTTTATAGGGGCGTACTGACAAATTCTGAGCCCCCTTGATAAAATGTCACCTTGGGGCCAGTGCTCAAGGCTCCTGTGACGTGCCAGGCCCCCTGAATCTGCCAGGGTACACATGTCCCTCTGACCTCCCTGGGTGTGTGTGTGTGTGTGTGTGTGTGACAGTGTGTGCTTGTACAGCTGCAGATATGTACTCTCCATCATAGAAAGGAACAGGTTTGGACGACCTGTCAAGACGGAATGAAACTCCAAAGCCTGGAAACATACACACCTCCAGCTCCTTGGCATGTCGGTTTTGCAGTTGATGTTCTCCTCAACATTGTCGCTGGAGTGAGACTCTGCTCGATTGCCTTCCTGAGTTAAAGTGGGGGAGGGGGATGGGCACCTTATGGCACCTAACCCAGGCTGCGGGAGAGTGCCGGGACTCCACAGGGGGGGTTGTGTTCAGGCCGTGTTCAGGCGTCAGCCTGCCAGCCCGGCTGTGCGGGCAGAGCAGTCGGAGCCAGAAGCTCACGGCCTGGACTCGGCACTCGCTCTGGTGCCCAGAGTGATTCTCCACTCGCGTTAGACAGAGACGTCCAGCTGAGGCTGCAGGCTCCTATCGATCATCCATGAGGTTATTAGTGGATGAGCAGCAGCGTCTTTTCCCGCGGGACATCCTCTCCCCAGCCTCTATTTAAAACATGTAATTTATTCAAACCTGTTTACAGCCATTATCTATTTACAGTGCTGGCAGTATCACTGGCGTGGCAACTCAGGTTAAAAACGGGGCTCAAACTGGCAACATTCAGGTCAGGAAGCCATGTTTTTAGCTAAATTAAGAGGATAAAAAAGGAATTAAAATCACAATAGAATTAAAATCACAAAAAAGTGACACAGATAAAGAACTGCAGTGTGATGGCTGCGTTCTACACTGCAGAGAAGGGAGTTAACCAGCAAGATTTCTGAGCCGTGGGTGGGGTGGTTCCAAAGAATAGTGCAGAGGCCACATGCTGCCCTCTGCTGGATGTGCACTGCATAGACAGGTGATGCAACCCGAAGCTCCTGCCACTGTAGACTCCTATGCCCTATGACAGGTGCTGTCAAACTTTACAGCATCTCGTTACTTTATGCTCAGACTGACAATTAAATTCAGAGCAAAATATTCCTGCAAAATCCCTGCTCTAATACCGATTCATAAAAAAGCCGTTCCGAGTGATTAAAGCAGCTCTGCACTTTGCAGTCAGTCTCCATCTCTTCATGTACACATTGCCTTACAGGACTTGTGATATTTTTTAAATTCTGTATTCACAGTTGAAAAGCAGAAGATGCCATTGTTGCACTCAGCCAGTTTGGAAAAGAGATACAAGATATAAATAAAGATAAAGATTTTTTTCCTCCACTCGGCAACCTCCGGTGGGGATATCCAGGTCCTCTGGGGATGCCTCGCCCTACTTTTCCCCAAATTCTCGTCCCAGAGGTGCTAGAGATGCAGGGTGAGTTGGGGTCGGTAGCCATACCTCCATCACAGAAGCTTATCAAGTATCTTCATGGCTGCAGGAAACGGAATAGTGGACCAAAGCATGGAAAGCGAGTCACCGATTCACAGATTCTTGTTCCCCGGTAGTGCTTTTGTGGTAGAAATGGTTTCAAAAGTCCATGTCAAATGTGGGGAAAATTATGCAGCTTTAAACTCATCCAGGCTGGAGGGCGAGTGCCCTGATGCTGCAGTGAGATCAAACACTGGTCTCAGCTCCAGATGGCTGCATCTGCATCCAGTCGCTTAACTGATTCTTTGATGTTCATATACTGATTAAGTCGGTATTAACCTTGAACATAATGGTTTCCTTTATTATGCCAACATAAAAATTGAATTTATAATGGCTTCAAAGAAGAAAATAGAGCTCAATAACGCAAAGGCATCCTCTGATGTGGATTACGAAGCTCACCCACATGCATGCCTATTGTGTTGTTCTGGTTCAGGGCTGACCGCCGTCCCCTATACCTTGCTAGAGAATCGCCCTGGGTATCCGGTGTGCGATCCGCTCCCGGCTGCTGCATTGCTGAAGCCAGGCCCGGCAGGGCGGCCCTGCTGAGCCGGCAGCGTCTGCGTCCCTCGGCCGGCGGGCTGCCAAGGCCTTTCATCAGAGGCTGCGGAACAGCCCGGCTTTGAATCCCTGCCCGGCACGGCAGAGGGCCCAGAGTTCGCGAAAGCTCCGCTGCAGTGCTGACCTTGCGCGGGCGCATGGTGCGTACAGGCTGCAGAGCACACAGAGACTCGGGCTGCAGAGCACAGAGAGACTCGGGCTGCAGAGCACACAGAGACTCGGGCTGCAGAGCATACAGTGACTCGGGCTGCAGAGCACACACAGACTCGGGCTGCAGAGCATACAGTGACTCGGGCTGCAGAGCATACAGAGACTCGGGCTGCAGAGCACACACAGACTCGGGCTGCAGAGCATACAGTGACTCGGGCTGCAGGGCACACACAGACTCGGGCTGCAGAGCATACAGTGACTCGGGCTGCAGAGCACACACAGACTCGGGCTGCAGAGCATACAGTGACTCGGGCTGCAGAGCACACAGAGACTCAGGCTGCAGAGCAAACAGTGACTCGGGCTGCAGAGCACACACAGACTCGGGCTGCAGAGCATACAGTGACTCGGGCTGCAGAGCACACAGAGACTCGGGCTGCAGAGCATACAGTGACTCGGGCTGCAGAGCACACAGAGACTCGGGCTGCAGAGCACACAGAGACTCGGGCTGCAGAGCATACAGTGACTCGGGCTGCAGAGCACACAGAGACTCGGGCTGCAGAGCATACAGTGACTCGGGCTGCAGAGCACACAGAGACTCCTGCACGAATGCTATCATTCACATTCACTTATTTGGCAGCCACTTTTTTTTCCACCGACAATGGAGGGGCAGTCGGCCTGCAGAAAATTGTCACTCTGCTAGTCACAGGTCTCGAACCAGCGGCCTTCCGATCACAGGTGCAGAGTGCTAACCCACTAACCCGCTGTCTCATACACACCCAAACACGTTAATTTGCACATGGCCACACCCATCCTGTCACTCATCTAGCCTAAGAGATCCGGAGCTCTCTCAAGTCGCAGCCATGACGGATGACCGTGCCAGAATCCCTTGTCGTCCTGGTCTTATTAAGTACTGAACATTTGAAGCACAGCAATTAGTGCGTGAAATTTGCTGTGCTGTTCCACCCAGCCCCCCTGCTCCTTCCTCCTGCCACACCGTCATTATTTTAAGGAGTCCTTTTGGGGTGTGACAAGGAGAACATGAGCCAGCTGTAATTAAAGTGCCATCCTAATTAACATAGCTGTATGGCTAAACAGCAGTGCAGAAACTGTTCTGAGCCGAAGCCCACCAACAGGACACGCCCCCTAGTGTTCTCCTTAAGCGGAAGGGCTCACCGTCTGGGAGAGGGACAGTGCATGGATGAGCGGCTGTGTGGAATTCGACCGAGTAATGTCCATATTTATATCCCTGAGACATCGCCCGCTCTACTTTCTGCTAGCTAGTTTAGAGAATTTAGTTAGATCTGATCCCGCCCCCCCACCTATAAAAAAACCTGAAAAATCTGGAGTCCATGAATACAGGAAGAAATGTCTGAGGAATTACTTGGTTATCACTTGTGCGTGTGTGTGCGCGCGTGTGTGTACGCACAACTGTGTGCGCGTGTGTACGTGTGTGTGTGTGTGTGTGTGCGTGTGGCAGGCACCAGTTCACAATGCCCTCTGTATCCTGGAAACGAGCAGATTCTCTCCCCATTTCCAGCTCAGCCTTATCTCATATCTCTCCTTGTACTATGCTCCCCTGGCACTCCGTGTTAATATTTCATATTGCATCAAACATTAACACTGTACGATGGACTGGTATCACGGCCAGGATCTACTCCAGCGCCCTGCTGCCTATGCAACCCGGGCCAGACCACCCCCCCCCCCCCCCACCACCAAGCCCGACCAGGAAAGGTGGATGAAGATGGATGGATGGATTAAAACAATGGCCAAGCGAATTATACTGCCAAGCAAAAGTGACACCAACAGACACTTAAAACATAAATTTGGTGTTTTATGAAGCTACTTTGACAACTATGAAAAACAAGCAAAGTCACAACTTTAAATGGAAAAATCTGTTGCAACATTTATCTAAGAGCAAAAATTAACTGCACGGAAAATTCCAGATGTTAATAAAGCTCATCTGGCCAGCGTTTAGGCCAGGTTAGACACTATATTAGTCAAAATTTAAAAGGGGATTTTACACAGAAAATAACTGTTAATGTTTAACGACAACATAAACCACAAATTCAACATAAAACACGGTTGTACAGTGATATATTTTTTCGAGTGATAACTCAAACACTTTTATTTTTCGGTTGGTATTGCTAATATGTGTATTGCTTCTATTCACTATTATCCAAGAAACGCCAGGAGAAGGAATTGTTCATCCGATTCTGTGGGGCTTCTGACTCGCTGCTTAACCCTCAATGGTTCCTTGGGGTGCGTTCTGCACCCCCTGCCCATTTCTATGGCTACTACCATGTTGTTATTAAAATTACAGCAGTTATCCTCTAGGACATTGTAAGTGCACCAGTTTTACATACGGTCATGCAGAAAATGATAGAAAAAGTGTTGACGTCAATTATCGCTGGCATACTTTCTTCGGGGGTGCAAAATGCACCCCAAAAAAAACTTAATTTATGACAGATGTCTGTGGAGATTCTCAGTTATCCAGGTCATGGTTATCCTAAAAAAGGGTTATGCAATAGCAACTGGACTTTGTTTTTCATAGAAGAAGTGTTGCACTCCATCCAGAGTGCTTTCTCAATTCTGACTGACTGGTTGGCATAGCAGGTTGATGAACCCTGTAGAATCCTCAAGTCGTTAGCACTAGATGGTCACCTGTGGGTTGTTGTTGTTCCCCCTGGCTTTCATGTGTTTCACTGATAGCACCTGAGGCTGAGCGTGAACGACTGTGGAAGCGTCTGGGCAAAGTTGAAAGAACTGCATTGTAGGTAGGTGATAGACGTCTTAGGCCACCTCTGTTCAACGACGGTCGTTCATTTGAAGCAGTTGTCCTCCCGGTCCACCTACAATGCAGTTCTTTCAACTTTGCCAAGACGCTTCCAAAGTCGTTCACGCTCGGCCTCAGGTGGTATCAGTGAAACACATGAAAGCCAGGAGGAACAACAAAAACCCACAGGTGACCATCTAGTGCCAACAACTTGAGGATTCCACAGGGTTCATCAACCTGCTATGCCAGTCAGTCAGAATTGAGAAAGCACTCCGGATGGAGTGCAAAACGTCTTCTATGAAAAACAAAGTCCAGTTGCTATTACATAACCCTTTTTAGGGTTAATTTATGACATTGATATGATCGACAAATTCAGTTAATTAGTGATAATTGCTACTATAATTTTTTATGTAATTATATTCTAGAACATTTTCGGATATTAAAAAAAGTCAGCCATTTTGTTTTGTTTACATTTCAACTGTTAGAAAAGATATAACACCATGGCTAGGTATTCCACAGCTGAAGCTCTTCGACACATTCTGCAAGAGGATACAGTCGGAATGTGCATTATATGACCAGTCTCCTCTGCTGCCCCCCCCCCCACTGCCGCAACCCCTTTAACTGCACTATCTCACTGCGTAAGCTGTGCAAGCATCATGCAGTTAACTAATAAATGTATCTTAACTTTAGTTAATTGAATTTGAGCTTGGTACCATTGAATTATATATGCCAATGGATAGGGGTGCAACTTGAACCCCAAGGACCTGGAACGTAACTTTCTGACAAGGACCCATTGAGGGTTAAACTGTACCAGTGTGAGGGCATCACGCAGCCTGTCTTTAGCATAATCGCCCTTTTCCACCCTGCGCTCTTTTGCACGCACCCCGTCGCAGATCCGTACTGGGGCACCGCCCTGCACTTACAGCCCCCCCTGCTTGTCTCTTCTGTCTGCAGCGGGGGTTGGGATGAGTCTGCGGATATACGTGCCCGCTAGTGACATTTTTCAGCTTGCTGCTGCACCGCGCCCCGGTCGCGCGCACGCACACGCAGACCCGCCCCCTCCGCTGCAGTGACACTAATAACCATCGTGCGCACAATATCGGCAATAGTGAGCATTCGTGATTTAAGGCGCAGTCCTTGGCAACATCCAAGAAGATACTTTACAGAGTTTATATGTAATAGAAATAAATAAATAATAATTTCAAAGGCTTAAAACCTGCCTCGTCGTGGATTCATAATGAAAAATTGCAGAATCGCACGTGCGAATTAAATGGCAAAGGCTTTAATAATAAATTCTGAGTTTAAAGCACACTCCCATTGCAGGCCCAGATGGATCTTGTGCTTCAGGAACTTATAAAGCGATGCAATAGGCGGTGGTTTTCATCCGAGGAGGTTTAAAATAAGCGTGAGGATCCTAGTCTCTGTCGGCAAATTGATCATTCAGTATATAACAGGCGTTGTGATTTTGCTCCCAGATTGCACACACATCTAAACGCTGCTCCCAGATTACACACACATCTAAACGCTGCTCCCAGATTACACACACATCTAAACGCTGCTCCCAGATTGCACACACATCTAAACGCTGCTCCCAGATTGCACACACATCTAAACGCTGCTCCCAGATTGCACACTCATCTAAACGCTGCTCCCAGATTGCACACACATCTAAACGCTGCTCCCAGATTACACACACATCTAAATGCTGCTCCCAGATTACACACACATCTAAACGCTGCTCCCAGATTACACACACATCTAAACGCTGCTCCCAGATTACACACACATCTAAACGCTGCTCCCAAATTACACACACATCTAAATGCTGCTCCCAGATTACACACACATCTAAACGCTGCTCGCAGATTAAACTAAAATTGACAATTTAAGGGATGAATGTGTTGAATGGTTAAAACTTACCATATTTGTTTTTGTGCACGGCCTTATTTATTAAGTTACTTTGCTTATTTATTTATAGCTATTTGTGTGTTTGTTTTGTAAACCATGGGTCCTTAGACGTAACTTCGAATTCTTTGAATTAAGTATAACTTCAGACTCTACTTAGCAAGGACTGCTCAAAGAATGCAAAATACCATCACATCATAAGATTGAAGACTATGGGTTTGTGCTGTAGATCTGGGATGGCAGATTAACTGGATTCAGTTTCCAGATGGCCACAGCGGAGTTGCCTTTACAGTAAAAGAAGGGGAAATAAGGCTGATGTGTGGAGGTAAGGCGATATTCCCCAGGCTCTGGGCTCCTTTTACCTGGGAATTGGCTGCTTACTGTACTCTCTCATTAATGAATCCTGGTCAATATTGCATACTAGATGCTGTATCATGTTCGGCTATCATATCGGGGTAAATATAGTCTTCGGAGGAAAGATACGTATTGCTCAGTCAGCTACTCAGCAATACATCCAACTGGACTTGGGTGGAAAAAATTAGGTTGACGTGAGGTAAAGACAGGCCATCACATGTATGCAGATTCAAGTGAAATTCAATTGTCCAGGTAAATGAAATCCAAGCTCAAGATAAATAAACCAGAAACAAAAGGGCAATATATTTAATTACTGTCTGGAAGGCTGTGGTGCCTGTGAGCCTTTGCTGGAAAATGTTTGCAAAATGAACGGATTGACATATGATTCTTATGGTTTATTTAATGTACAAAAGACTGCTTCTGCTGTTTTAGCAATGTGATTCTTATGAAGAGAACACTCAGGATTATTGACCGACTTGTACAAGCATATTAAAACAATTGGATATTTACACGTCTTACATGGTAACAGTACAACAGCTCTACATCAGTATATATGTTCATTTTGAAGTTGGGGAGGGCAGATATATAAATAGCACATTACACGCCTGTGGGATGATCATTAAGCACTGAGGTGGGAAAAACTTCCTCTAAAGCCTTTGAATTTCCTTCCTGCACCCCAAGGCTCGACACATTGCGGCACAGTGGCTGTAACAGCAGCACAAAGAGAACTGAAGGAAGAACCCTGCGTGATGGATGAGATCAAAACCTGAGACCCAGAAGTCATGTTTCTCAGAGGCAGAGATTTATTGCTTTGGGAAGACGACTCTGAGCAGCATGTGTCAGTCGCAGGGCTCACCGTGCTCGCGGAATCTGATGGAACCTTATGTGGAATCACTGCAGAGTTACGGTTCTAGGAGAGGCCCCGGTGACTCAGTGACAGGACGGCTGTCTGCCGCGACGGAACCGGAATGCACATCCCCCATGTAGGCATGTAGAGCTGCCACCTCTCCTGCAGTCATGCTGGTGAGGAACGGAGGAGCTTGCGGCCCGTCTGCCTGTCGGGATGCCGCGGGGGAACTTGCCAAGAGGCTGTGGAGACAGGCTCGGGGGGAGGGAGGGCTGCGGCAGGGTGCGATAACGGTGCTCTGGTGTAGGTCGCGCAAGGAGACCTCCAGGGTTAGCCCTGTCAGCGAGGTAACAGTGGGATAGGGTTCTGTTCACCTGCTTTGACCTAATCCAGGTTTGAAGGGGTTCGACCCAAACAGAAAGAGAATCTCAGAGGGTTGTGTATACAGTCATACCACACTACAGGAGCTTGACACGTGACCAAAAAAGCTACAGGTTCCAGTCCTAAGAAGGATTATCCTGGAGGGGAACGACACCTGTAGTAATTTCTGTTAAGGTTTGTGATAGTATACCCTGGGTACTGCCACCCCTTAGAATCCTTAGGTATACTGGGCCTCACGCTCAGAGAGAACCGCCGGAAGCGGGTACCTAGACATCATAGGGTCGACAAAGGTTTTCCTTTGATGAGGTAGGGGGTGTAATAGCGTAATGGGTGTGAGAATTGTTCAAATATGAGAATTCACCCTTCCTTTGATTAAACCAAATTTATCCATTTTCCAGCCGCTCTGTCAGGGCAGGGGACCCCCCCCCAGTCCATCACAGGGGGCACACACTGCATTCACACATACTTTGGTGTCATGATTATATCTCTGTGAACCTCCACAAGTATCGATTTGTACCTGAAATGGGAGAGATCACCGATTTCAGCTTTTCGCTTGAAAATAAAAATGGCTGTATATGAAGTTATGCTTTTTGACTTTACTGTAATCACAAGTCCCCAACATTTGCTTTTTTCTGTTTTTTTTTTTTCTATATATAGCAAGTGCATGAAACACTTGTAAATATGCACGGCGAAATGCTCTAAAGATTCCCGTCTGACCACCTTGTTTGTACTATATTCCAAGAAGCAAGTCTCCACTCAGCTGTGTACATTAGATTTTTGGGAGATTAAGAAATACTCAGTTTGAAAATGGCAGAGGAGGTGGAAAGGATGGACGTGTCTGCTGCTCTCTTCTGGCTTAGATTAGGTTTCTGGTCACGCGAGGAAATAATTGCAAAGATGTGTAAAAGTGTAACAGCTTTAAATCAATATGACTTTAGAATTACTTTAAAAAACAACCTGCTGAGTAACAAAATTATCCCAACGTACGTGAGTAATATAACAATGGAGTACATATTCTATTTTCGTTCCAGGAGAGAACTGATCCATCCATTAATTCATCAATTCCAGTGCTGGGTTGCAGGGTGTCTGGAGTTCATCTCAGGCACTGAGAGACAGAAGGCAGAAGTACCCGGGCATGGTGCCAGTCCATCAGAGATACCACACACACACACTCAAACACACACACACACACACACACACACACACAAACACACACACACACACACACAGGTTTGTAATTATTTCTTTGTCGGGACTCTCCATTCATTTCTATGGGGAAAACTCTAATCCTAACATGACGGCCTTAACCCCTACCCAGCCCTAACCCTACCCATAAGTAACCACACAAAATACGAGACTTTTGCCGTTTTTAGTTTAGATTTTTATAAAATTTGCCTCTTAGGCCCCTAAAAATTACCTCACATTCTAGGGACATTTAGTTCCCACATAATATACAAGTGACCACACACACACACACACACACACACACACACACACACACACACAAAAACTCTTGTATTTTGTTTGGTTACTTATGGTTATGGTTAGGGCAGGGTAGGGGTTAAGGTTGTCATAGTTAGCGTTAGCATTTTTTCCATTTAAATGAATGAGCCGTCCCCATAAGGATATGTTTACCCTACAAGTGCGCACATGCTCGCACACATGCACACACACACACAATGGGGGTGGAATTTAAGGCTCAGCCCTGGAGGTGTGAGAAACCCACTGACCTCCCCCCCCACCCCCCGCAGAAGCTGAATCACACCAGTAAAAGCTGTGGCTGTATGAAACATAGAACTGTGAAGCAAGTCACTTTTAACATAATTTGAACAAACTTGTTTGATAAGCAACTAAGAAAGGACTTCATCGTGTAAACAAATCCTGCTGCTGACACTATAAAGGAAATCGTGGATCACAAGTAAATCAAACAAATCTACTTATCTAGTCTTACATTATACTGTTTTATTATTAGCATTAACAGGAATATAGGGGTAAGACTGAAAGTGATTACCTCGAAAGAAGTACTTTGTTAATATCAGGTATCCAGGTGTGGAGGTAGGCATCACGTCCCCCTTTGGGCTACCCCCACCCCTGCCCATTCCCAGGCTCTGGTGTGGCCACTCCCTACTGTCATCAAAGAGCCAGTACTGATCTCCACGTGGAAAGTATGTGTTAAACATGGATCACTTGCTCCCTCTGGTGGCGAGTAGGCCACATTTCCCGGCCAAAGTCGGTGTCAAAGGAGCTTTCGCACTGGGCTGTGGGAAACCCAAAGGTGTGAAATTAAAAACTCAGCGGGCAGTTTATAGACATCTAACTTCGTGTCATTAGCCTGCAAGAAGAAACCATAGTACTGACAGGAAACTTGCGCGATGAAGGGAGAACGAGCAACTGAACACACAGGTGGAGTTGCAAGGTTATAATGCTACCCACTGACCCAGCGTGCCACTTTAATGTTTAATTTTTCCTTCTATTATTTATGGGAGGAACAATAATCTCATAAAAAATAATTATTATAAACTTATTTACTTCTGTTTTAGTTTATATTGTTTTAACTGTTCACCATACTACACTTTGACTTGGTTATTAATTTTATTTGTTTCTATTTTGTTTCAGATGGCTTTTCACATCTTTTTTTCGAATCCCATTTTTAAGAACTGAATGAAAATGCCTTAGGAACATGCAGCAGGTCGAGTCCCTGGGGGTGGGAGTGCTGTAGCGTTAATCGCCGCAGTAGCGCTGGACTAGGGAGCCGAAGGTGCTTCACCACCCCCTATGGTTGTTTGTGGTATTGCAGTGCCAGTTTTTCCTCAAAGAAACAGCAGCGTTTTGTTAATTATCTCGCAATTCAATGAGAATCGTTGTAACGAACGTTGTAATGGTGTTTTCATGCTTGTTGCCTTGTAACTGTTGATAGCCACCGATGTATTTCACTACACTAATCGAACAGTGTACAACTGTATACGTGACACATAAAACTTGGTGAAAAAAGATAATACAAAAGAACTTCAGTAAAATGTATTGGTCATTCCGACTTTCAGCACTCTAAGCTTAAAACGTGTCCCGCGCCTATGTGTTATCGTCAGGTGTATTTCTGGTGTGTTGAAAAATCTCTGACCCAGTGGAATGAGTTAGGAGCTAAAACACACCAGTCTATCCTTGTGATTGTGGAAAAAAAATGTGCTAAAAGGGAGGCGAAATTGTGCTGTTCGCAGTCCGAAACATTAAAGTAAACACTGATCATCAGAGGAAGAGCTGATGAGTAAGATCTATTTTTTTTTAATCGATTACCATATTTGTCGTGCCAGTCTGAGGGGGATCAAGAGCGCCATCTGGTGGCGAGAAGATGACGGCCGAAACTGCCGTTAGGGAAGAGACACCCAAAGGCATGTCTTTATTGTCGAGCCGACCTGTATGCTCTCCACAGTGCTGCTTGCCCTGCTGAAAGCTGATTGGCCCCAGTCTGCCCCCTCTGCTGTCACTCGCTGATTTTAACACATCATTGGCTAATCAAGAGATTATGCCCCTGCTTATGCCACCCAATCTTACACCCACCAATATGAATGTTTTAATCACAGTGGCGCACTGTGATATGGCACTGAGAAAGTGACGTGCCCTCAGAGAGCTGCCAGTGGAAACAGACCCATATTGCAGCTGGATTTAAAGCAAAGAACCAGGGCAGGATCACAGCCAGTGGTGTGCAGAGCTAGACTAGTGATAACAGAGGTAATAATGCAGGGGTGTCCATTCGGGGCCCTCTGGGCCAGAAGCCGACCAGGAGCCCTCTGTCTCAATGCATGAGAAATATCACGTGATTGCTAAAACAATGAGTAACACAGGATACATGGAAAACATGCACCTTAGAATCATTAATGGGAATTGTTTCAATGATCATCTACCCATTTTCCTTAACTGCTTTTCAAGTACAGTGTCACAGTGAGCATAGGATGGGATGCCAGCCCATCACGAGGTGCACACAACCACAAACCATGGGCATCAAATCCAGGGGCAGAAATTCAGCCATTTTTGAACTGCGGGAGAAAAGATGCATAAACACAGAGAGAATATGCAAGAGGATGCAAATAAACCCAGAGACGGTGATGTGAGCCCACTCTGCCAGTGACTGCAAATTTCGCTTCTCAGGTGAATCTGGTGCAGATTTATGAAATCTGTCACCCCACTGCTGTCTGGAAACCATTACAAAGATGCTGTGGATCTTCCTATCTACATGCAGAATGCAGTGATTAAGAGTCCTCACTTGTAAGAATATGGGCCTCTCTTTTCCATATTTCTGTACTGCCCTGTGTTGTTGTTGTTGCTCAATAATATTATATTAATTTGCTTAATTTTCACCCAGTATCAGAAAATTACAGAAAAGCATTGATGACTCCTGGAGTGCTTATGAACAATAATCAGAGGTGATTCTGTGATTAGGTCTTTGTCTATGATTTAAGTTTCTGTCTATGATTTAGGTTTCGGTCGATCCCCACTCCCCTGCTTGGAAAATTGTATTGTCGGGAGTGCCCCCCCCCCCCCCCCCCCGGGAAATTGAATGAATGAATGAATGAATCAATGACTGAATGAACGTCTACATGTGCAATTTCAATAATTGAATAGTCACTGAAAACAGCAGTTAACATTCTGGACATCGATCTGAACATTTGATTCATCGCCAGAATGACAATTTCATGAGAATGGGTATCTGTATATCCAAAAGGGAATATTAAGGTGTAGCAGACAGAAAGACGGGAGCCACAACGTTTTATAAAAGAAAACAAAGATCAGTAACCTCTGCATAAAAGATAATGACGTACACAGTAAAGCATTTTCAAACAAAATAGGCACAAATGCCTCTCTTACATATTTATTTTGCTTCAGCCGCAAAACATTTGAGCAGGTTAAAGCGCTTCAGTTTTATGGTAAGAAACAAACTGCCATTTATAAAGTATTCTAAGAGTAGAACAGGAACTCATGCAAGGTAGGCTGTGACTTGTGCGGAAGTATACGTTTACCTCTGAGGACGAGATGAAAAGTATTATTGAAATATGTGGAACTATTGTTTTCCCGCGAGTTAACGCCCCTTTGAAGTTAAAAGCCTTGAAGCCATAGTTAAGTTATCCTTTGGTTTTGGAAACGCTGCAAAGATCAGTTTGTGTAATAGCTGGTTTATCTGCATCGGATTTATATCCTTCCCCACAGTTTGTTCTTGAAAGGGTCCCCAATTAATGTTTGGGAGGGGACTCACTTTCAGAAGATCACAGGATCGACTCTAATTACCCTTCTCTAGAGGAAGGAGTCGCGGAAGCCCGACAAGCCGCCAAAAACAACGCACAGCACTATTCTAACAAAACATTGTTAGATATTTAAAGCAGCTAAATATTTAAAAATGTCAGCATACTTTATTTTACCAGGCCTATTTATAAAAACCATTAATTTACTGTTTGGGAAGCAGAGTAGCCACGTGTGTTGAGTTTGCATCTCCTCTCTTCCTTGAGTAGGCCAACTCTGGTGGGCTTCCTTAACCCAAACAGGTGAATTAGCATCTCAAAGCTGCGCACAAGGTGTCGCATGACCTTTATCCTATATCTCCTGGCATAGTCTCATGCACCAAGGTCCCGTACCTGCAACAAATGGAAGATGCATCGATGTGTGAGTTCAAAGTTATGCTGGACCACTAATATAGTTATTATATTACTTATTTGGACACGTTTCGATAACCGAGCTGATCCCTCACATGTTTGGGTGGGGAAAGATTTGGGGCCCTGGCCGGCCACAGGCGGACCTTAACATGACACAGGTCCAGATGTGCCATGAATGGATGGGCGTTGTCTTGTTGAAAGACATGTGCAAACAGATAGGCCTTCACTGTCAGAAAAGAGAGTACAGTCCTAGTACAGTTTTATACCCTACGGTACAAAAATGTTCATCAGAAGCATTATCTGTACCTTAAAAGGAACATTCACATACAGCTACTGTACTATTGGCAGGTGCATGAGGATACAGTTCCAGTGGCAGTGCCCTCAAAGGTACAAACTGGTACTTTTTTTCTGACAGTGTAGTTGTGGAGATTCACAGAAACATATTCACAGACGGTGACTGAAACAGATTATATGTGACTGTTGGGTCTGCAGCCACAATCCCTAGCCAATACACAGTACTGTGCAAAAGTCTTAGGCAGTCAAAGAAAATGGCAACTTAACTTGAGAAAGTATGCAAATTAGCAGTGACACAAGAAATGAGCGAGAATATCTCCTGTTCTCCAGAAAGTTACTGATATCTTCTTAGATGGCTAGATGAACATTGCTTTGGTTCCCAAACCTCTCCTCAGGGTGCTCCCAACCATGTATTTGTTAAATTTCACAAACAGCTCAATTAATTAATGAACTTAATTAGTTCACAAACTATTTGAGTTATTGATTAGCCATACGATGTGGGATAGTGGTCCAGTCAAAAAAAAACTTGGTGTATTGGATGGTTGCTGCAGACACTGGGGTAACCTTAGGAGAATGACTAAGCTGACACACTTTGGCAGACTTAATATAATAGTTTTTCACCAACATGAAGTTCATTTAACCATCCTTTTCTTTGACTGCCTAAGAATTTTGCTCAGTATAGTATATAGTACTGTATAATTAATGCAAGCAGTTCAAAGTAAAATCTACATAAATGATTTTTAAAAACTTTAAATCAGCGTTCTTTTGGACACAGGATATTCCATATCATAATTACTGTAGGTTTTTTTTCTCTCAGCCTCCCTGAAACACATTTTTTCAAATACATTTAACAATTTGTTACATATTTTCGTGCACATTAAATTCCCCCCCTAGCTCTAACTCATTTAATTTTTTTTGCATATAACACTGTTTTAAGTTAGAGTTTTTCCAATCAACTCCTATGTTCATCTTGAAGATGTTCGTGCGCCTCCCTGTGGTCCATATCCGCTAACACTGTTTTCTGACTTTTCTCGCGTTGACACTTGACACTTCTAAAATTATTGTTAGTTATTTGATTTTTTTTTTAACAGGTAAATCCAGAATGTGATCTTCAGCTAGTCTATAATTATGATATAGTTAAAATAGTATGGCCTACTTAATGCGAGTGTCTTAAAAACTATAGTTGCTACATATACATTACCATTTTTACATTTATAAAAGATCTAAAAGAATGTAAATGTTAAGTTTGGAAATATAATGCTTAAATTTATTAGCAATTGAAGTAAGTACAATTTGTACAAATCAAACTTTCAGTACTGGAGGTGGTCGTGAATCCTACAGGTAGCGCACTGTGAGATTTGAGATGCCTTTTAACAAATGCATCGACTCCTGCGCCGGTTTCCTCGTACCCGAAAGCGCGCGCCGTCCCGCTGCTGATTCACGGGACTCTGGCTGCCGGCGCCTCGCGGAGCTGCTCGCGTCGGACCTGCCGCGCCTCCCCTTCCCTCCCCCCCCCCGCCAGTCATCATGGCGGAACTGTGATGTCCGAGGCGAGACACTCCGCGTCGGGACCAGTGTTATTTATTTATTTATTCGCCCACCGAAGCCGTACGCCCCGCGATGACCCGCTGGATCCCCACCAAGAGGGAGAAGTATGGCGTGGGTGAGTGGTTTCACGCCGCGCCGCGTTGAGGCAGCGGCGGCGGCACTTCGCCTGCGTGCCCGTCCCGTCACGTCCCCCACCGAACCTCGGCGCTAGGTAACTTCAGTCACACCGTGAAACTTTTCTGAGGGGGAGCCGAGAGGTACGGCGCCCGGCCCCGACTCCCGCTTGCCAGTCACGGTGCGCTGAACACGGATTGAGCTCCGGTCTGAGGCGCCACTTCATAAACGGGGCTCCTGGCGGTGAGTGAGGGGGAGCGGGGGCGGTGCGTCGGCTCGGCTCCGGCGGGACAGCCGGGAAAGGGCGAGCCCGAGAAGGTGCCGGCCGCTTGGAAGCGCACACGGTGACTTTTTTTAGAGCAAAAAACTTTTTCTCCTCGCTCAAGTTACCGATGTGGCCACGGCGTGCTTTTGGTAGTTAGCAAATGGATAGAAACACATTCTTTTAAGCAAAAGAGTTAATTCAGTGAGGTGGAGACGGGGGCGCAGTGTATGAGGAGTGCGCTCCGCAGCTCCGGCACACCCAGAAGGTAAACGCGGCGGGCGACCGGCACCCGTCATCGGGACTGCACAAGTCGACGGCACGCCGCGCGGAAGCAGACTCGTAAAATCGGGCTCGCAAGTGGAAAGTCCCATCAGAAGCGCCCGGTACCGTGTCACGTTAAACCCCTACATCAAATCCCATTGCATGTCCCGGGTAGCAATCCCACGATAAAATTCGTGGACAAACTCAGTACATCAATGCAGCAACAGATGCATCTAATGTGTCGTTTGATAAATTGCTTTTTTGCAAGGTATAGCATAGAAAAAAAATGCGTTTTAGAGGTATTTATTGTACTACAATTTTATTCTAAAGAACATCATCGCAATAAATCCAACCTTGCGCTGTTAAATCTGTTTGAATATAGACTGTTTTGAGGGAGAGGCAGTCCTTGGTCTTGAGCAGTGAATGCCATACTCGCGGTAAAGCATATCCCTAGGCTATACACAGCAGGACACACGTGGAAAGATAGACGGGTTTATTTCAAAATGTCTATCACGCCTCTCAGTGAAGGTGAGCTGAGGCTTTGCTCTGCAGGCACGCAGTGGAGGTGACTGAGCCATGACCTGCGGGGTGACAAGGGGCAATCCCCTCCTCCCCAAGTGTGACACGTCCTTTTCCAGGTCACCCCTGAGCTGCTGCCCCTCATAATTAGCAGAGCTGCCCTGTTGTTTTTATTAACGTCTGTTCGGGTCATTTCTTCTAATCATTTTACTTTTTAATTTTTTTAGAAGCGTTTACTTCTTTTTTTTTTTAAACTACTGTCATGACTGGTGCTTTCTGATGGCTATAATTGTTTGCAGAAGTAAACATGTTTCCTGCTTCCCAGGTCACTGCACTGTGATTACACATGGCCTCTGCCCCAACCCCCATCCCAATGCATGTCAGTTTGATTCGTACACGCATGCTGTCACTGCGTGGGACAAAGCATCTCTCAGGAGCTGCCCGGCGTAGGGTCTGTATGATGCTTGGGGTGGGGGGCGGGGAGGTGCAGACAGAAAGACCTGTTGCTTGCTGAGATCGGTGACGCGACGCGTCGGCTCGTGCCTTTCCAGGCAATGATGTCAGAAGCAGAGAGGGAACAATGCCTCGAGTGACCCATGTTGGCCCTGTGTGACCAGCGGGGGCGCTGTGGAGTCGCTGTCAGCAGGACACTGTGGGCGTGGCCTGGTCCTTCTCTGGCCTGTGAAGTGGTCCATTGTATCTCTGTGTGAGTGCTGTCCACAATAAAGGCTGTTGTTTTCCCCGATTTTGTGTGTCGATCTCAACCCCGAGGTCTTTATAGGACAGTCAGAAAACTGCTGGTCACTGGAAGAGGACGGCCTTCCATCTTTGAGCTTCTTGCTCTCTCTGGTTAAGCTGATCCAGAATCGCTCGCCAGCCCCTGCTTATTCATAAGCTTACGAACACACTTTTTGGGTTTTTATTTCAAAATGTCATTTTTTTTTTTTTTACATTTAGCTGTTTTTTTTTTTTTTTTACCCAAGTGTAACTTCTCATTTTTGTATAACAGGCGTGCATGATGGGTGATGTGGCTGCATATCAGTGTTAGTGATTTTGGCCGGCATGGCGGCTGGTTTGTTAGGAGGTTCTTTGCTTCTCGTGTTTTTGTGGATATTATTTAGGTGCTTTATCTTCCTTCTAGAATCTGGAATCTGGGCGAGTTGATGTCCACTGGCACTGTCTGCTTAGGGCGTGCCTGCCTTCTCTGTGACGGATGGGAGTTCTGTCCATTGTGTTCACCAGTGCTCCTGGATTATCAGGATCCTGCCATTTCGTGTGAATGACGATGGTTGCTAGGCCGGGAGTAGCTGCACTGGACTCTGATGATTTAGTTCCAGCAAGATGGAGGTGTCTTCGTTTGGCCAGAGCATGGTGTGTGCAGGGTAGTCACACCGCTGCGGGTGGGGGGGGAGAGAGATACTGATCGAATGAGCATGTTGCAGAATTTCCCCAGAGCCCCCCCCCCTCAAGTTCCTGGCCCCCAAAGCCTCTTCCTCCTCGGCGGTCAGTGTTGGGGCTTGATTGTGGCGTTACTGCGTGGTAAACCAGCTGTGCCAGGGACTGATAACGAGTGACAGGACGCGTCTATTTCTGCAAACGGTCTGTATAAGAAAAATAACTTCTTAAAAAAAGGAAGAGATAATTTCCAGTTCTCGGAACAGTTAAGCTGAAGCGCAGCTCGTGGGGTGAAGCTGCATGACCGTACCTGCAGGAGTCATACACGCACTCCAGGCCCCAGGATCCAGGCGCTCCGCACGCTCGGCGCTAGCTGCCTCGGCACGCGGGCGTGTTTGCCCCCTGGCAGGCAGGACTATGGCAGGGCATGTCTGGACAGGGGCTGTGCCTGTGTGTGCTGGGGGCGGGGGATGGAGAGGGAATACCGTGAAGGAAGGTGGCGTGGGAGGGGTTGGTTGGAATTGACGCATAGTTTTACTGCTCTTTGACTCCCACTCGTAACCTTCAGGGGGAGACAGGGAGTCAGGCCGGGGTTCTTGTCTGGGAAAGCTGCACGGGATCTTAGATGCCACAGGGATACGGCGGGATTCCCTGGGAAACGCAGAGGAGCTGCTGACTGTGGTACCAGTTAAACCCCCACCCACCTCCCCAGTGTCCAATTGAAGGGAGATGCCCCCCTGAAATTAGCAGAGTAGGGCCAGTGATGTGGGCTTACAGCCAACACCCAGCACATCCTGTGGTTTGTGACATGTCTCAGCACAGCCAGTTGGCCTGTGTAAACGGGTCACATGGTTGCAAACGTTGCTGTCAGATATCGGCTGTTGTACTCTTAACCTCAGATTTTCCCATAACATGTTTTGGTACAGTATTCTCCTGCATAAATGAGGTATTCTAAAGATTTTTTAGGAAACTTTGAAAATAGCATTTTATTAAAAATTTCTTTAAGATGTCATGTCTTTTAAATGCAGGTAAATATTTTTTTCAAATGACAGGTGTGGCTGCAGTTCATTTTTCACATTCCTAGTTACGGTAATTACTCTTTGGTATGCTTGTGTGCATTTTTGTCCAGTTAGAATTCACCTGTCGCTTTAAGTTACACAAAGCAGGAAGGACTCCTTCCCCCCCCCACCCCACCCCCCTCATGGTCTGAGGCGCATCACTGTCACATAACCCTGCTTGCGGTGTAAGTGGCGTTCACATGCCATGGCTCGCCAATATCTGTCACTTCTTTGTTTCTGAGGTGAGGTGTAAGCTGCTCAGGCTGCGATCAGGTAGGGGGAACTCCATTAGTTAGCTTGTGGGGGGGGGGTGGTGGTAGGTGAGAGCCCCCCCCACCACACACATACACACACACACACACACACACACGCAACCAATCAGAAATATCTTTTAACTTCCTTTCTGATCTTGCTCTTCCTGTCCACTCCCTTTTTGTCTTCCTGTTTTCATTCAATAATGCTCCCCCCATCATGCCCAAACATTATTGTGGGGCACCCCATCACTCACCATGGCTTCCCCTCCCCAGCGATCTACAACTATGACACCGAGAAACCACACGAACTCGCTCTGCAGGTGGGGGACACGGTGCATATCCTGGAGACGTTTGAAGGTGAGAGCTGGGACTCGCCTACATGCCCCTCTCCTTGGGAACACTTGTGCTGGGCTTGCCCTGCAAGATCACACAAGGTTGCTTAAGTTCGCCGCAGTTACATCTGCGGGAACTGGGGGATGGTGATTTCAGCATCTGCATTCTGATGGGGAAGTTGAGTGCTGTTTCTCACTGGTGACAACATGAAGTTCACTCTGGTGCGTCTCTCTTTTTGCCCCACCCCCTTGGTGCTTGCCCAGACTGGTATAGAGGATACACCCTCCGGAACAAATCTCAGAAGGTATCTACGTGACCTTTATGTTCACATAGGTGCGTACTAGACATGCAAGCAGTAACTGACCACGATTTTTATATTCTTTCTCATAGGGCATCTTTCCAGCCACCTACATCCACCTGAAGGAAGCCAGAGTTGAAGGCATCGGGTAGAGTGGGGGGGTGCTGGGCCTCTCAAACTCCTCCTGGGGCTCCAGGGCGATGCTATTTATGCAGCCGCTTAAACGCTCACTTTAAAATGCTCAGGGTCAGCGGTTGGAGGGAGAGGATGACTTTTCCTTTTTTAAGCCAGCAGGTGGCAGAGTGGTTATGGAGCTGGACTTGTTGGATAGGTGCTCAGGGCTCGTGTCCCAAAGACTGATGTGAGCCTACCATCCAGTTATATGAACAAGTCACATCAAAAAATAATGCATTGAAGGATCAGTCTTTGTCATCTAAAGGCATGATTATATGCATTTTCTCGATAATTATTATGGGTTACTTTAATCTTTCAGTCATGTTCAAGAAAGTTTCAGTGTTATTATGAACCTGGGAAACTTGAGGAGACCTGAACAATGTAGGGCTGGATTTACATTTGCTAATGTAAAATTATAATAATTGATGGCCTAATTAATTAATGAATAATGAAGGCAAACGAGCAGATAATTTCACTGTAATGCTAATGTAATGGGCAGATATATATTAATCACCAGTATTGTTCAGCGACTTTTATGTTACAGAAAAATGAAAGCTTGTCCTCCGCTAACCTCTTTCTAAAGCGCCTTTAACTGCTCGACTCAACAGCTCGATCAAAGGAGAATATGTAGGCGAGAGCCTAGTGGAAATACAGTAGTATGAGTGGGTGTGAACTTCATGTACCTGCCACGGAAACACTAGTGCGGGTTAGGGTAGGGTGGAGTGACCTCGGGAAACCATCAGGCCTTTTGAAGGTCACCGTCCTGTAGAGGTGTGGATTATAGCTTTTGAAATGCCTATCTCACTGGTGTGGGTTGGTGTGGTATGGAAATCCTTGCGCTAATCGTGTTTCACGTTCTCTTAATCCTGCCTCTGACTCCACCCCTGACCCACTGACTCTGCCTCTGACCCACTGACTCTGCCTCTGACCCACTGACTCTGCCTCTGACCCACTGATCCCCACCCCTGACTCTGCCCCCTTCTGTGCCTTGCAGCCAGCAGGAAACCGTTATTCCAGCAGATCTGCCTCTAGTACAAGAGCTGGGGGCCACCCTTCGGGAATGGGCACAGATTTGGCACAAGCTCTACGTGGTGAGTACGTCCCCCGCCGTTACAGGAGTGTCTCCACGGTAAAGTGGTAACTGACCCTCTCTTAGAGGCTTATTTGTAGAGTGAGTTCTGTGTTGGATATTAGTGAGCTATTAGTTCAAATACTCCAGGTCCATCGGGGCCTGGGTCTGATCAGCCCTGCCAAAGCAAGGGGGCTTAATGGTCGACGTCGATGTCGTCTTTTCCGTTTGTTTTCCTTGGCAGACGAACCAGACCGCCCTGTTCCGCAATGTGCAGCAGATGGCCTACAGCCTCATCGAGTACCGCTCACAGATTGTGTCCGGAACGCTGCCCAAGGACGACCTGATCGAGCTCAAGAAGAAGGTCACGGCCAAAATCGATTATGGAAACCGGTGAGATGCTAGTTTTTACTTTGTCTGCATAAATGTTGTTACTACATCTTCTGGGACATGGTAACGATTGACCTTAATGGCTTCCTCTTTGTTTTATGGGAGATTTTTTGCTAATTTGTGGTATGGCCACTTAAGATTTTAAACCTTGGCCTGTTCCAGTTCATAGTTGTACCTGTTTTCTTGTAATTGGACGTAGGTCACCTCTATGTTTGGGCAATATCTAATTTTTCATACTGGCATACCTCCCATAGCGTATTTTCAACAGCAGTACTATTCCTGTATTTTGAAATCTTGGCAATAAAATTCTCTGAAGGGGGGTGAATTATGCGATTTGCCAAGATTTCAACATACCATGGTATTTTGGGTATATACTGTTTTACCTTAATATTGGCCAAGCCTCGTCATGTGGTGTACACTTGTTGTCGTGAAATGTGCTCTTTAAATAAATATTACTTACGAGATACTTACTATCTCCTGGTTAGTTCAGTGGTTCCCAAACTGGGGGGCGCAGAGGTATTGTGGAGGGGCGCACCAATGGGATAGCCTCAGGGGCATGTGCCACCCTAAAATAATCTCTTCACAGACTGGACGATTAAACAAATAAAGCAGCGCAACATTACAGTAACTAACAATAAATAAACCACTAACTTACGTGTACTATTAGAGCGTTTGGGAACCACTGGGTTAGTTGAAGGTACCGATACTGCTTTTGAGTTTGTGCATGCTGTGGTTTATATGACCCCCACCACACACACACACCACCTCTCCTCCTTTTTGCTGGGCAGGATACTGGGCCTGGACCTGGTGGTCCGGGATGAGGTGGGGAACACACTGGACCCGGACTGTACCAGCACGATCAGCCTGTTCCGGGCACACGAGACGGCATCCCGCAGCATCGATGAGAGGATTCAGGAGGAAAAGGTCAGCCGTGGGGGAGTTAATCTCTTTGGGCGTTTGGCCAAAGGGAGCTGGCTGTTCCAGAGGCTCGTGCATGGTGACGCTTTCCTTCATGTTTGGCTGTGTGAGGGGTGTGGAGTTTGGGTTAGGTTTTGAGTTAGGGTTAGGGTTAGGGTTAGGGTTAGGTTTTGGGTGTTTCTTCAGGTGGAACACAGTGCTCTGGTGAAGTTTGCAGAAACCAGAGCTGGGTATCGATTTATAATAAAACTGAAACCTTCAAGTAATCTCATAAAGGACACAGTGTGTCCGTCATGCTGTGCTAAGTCATCTCTCTACCTACAGACTCGGCTGCAGAACCTGGACACCCGTAGACAATCCCTGTTCAGCACGGTCCACACCTACAGCCTTTTCATGAACCTGAAGAACTTTGTGTGTAACATTGGGGAGGATGCCGAGCTGCTGATGTCGCTCTATGACCCCGACCAGTCGGAATTCATCAGGTCTGCTGTTGGGGGGGCGTGGTTTCGTAAAGCTCGGCCACCATGTGTCAGGTGCAAGGTGTTGCTCTGTTTCTGAGTGACACTGAGACCCTGTCTGCTTGCTGCAGTGAGAACTTGATGGTGCGCTGGGACAGCACAGGCATGCCCAAGGAGATCGAGAAGCTCAACAACCTCCCCGCCCTATTCACGGTGCGTCAGCCGCCCTCTGGCCCTCTCCAGCCTCCTTTATTTTCTTCTGACAGCCTCCATTTCCCTGCATCAATTGGCTCTTCATCCCCCGAGCCCCTTTCATCCTCTGTTGAGTCCTCCTCTGCATGGTGCCAGTTCATTCCTCTGTAGCTTGCTGCATTTCATTAATGTGCACCTTATCATAAAGCTAGATATTCAAGAGAACAAGTTAGGCATGTGGCTGAGCCAGTGGGAGGCTGAACCTGACCTTCTGCCCACCTCAGACTCTGTTTCCATCCCCAGGACCTGAGCAGCAGTGACCTCATCCGCCAACGACTCTTCCTAGTCTGTCAGATCGTGCGAGTCGGCTGGTTGGAGGCAAAGGATGGCAAGAAACAAACAGCCGGCCTACGCAGGCCCTTTGGCGTGGCTGGTGAGTGCCTCCCCCTTCAGGCAGGGCAGGGTAGTACAGCTGGTTGTCTTGCTAGCATGTAGTCTGACATGCACCATGTGTTTTCTTTTGTACTACACCACGTCATCTGCTTTCCTGTATGCCAAGTGTGGTGTCTGGTGGTCTGTCTTACATATAGTTTAGAAAATGTATTATTTGACTTGTGCTTGTTCAGCGTGTGGTTCATTTAGTCTACCATGTGTTTTGGTCAATGGGCAGTTTGGTGTAATTTTGTTAAACATTGGCTTCAGCGTTTAGTCCATCGCCCAGCATGTATTTACGTGTGTGGTGCAGCCTGATTTGCGTCCAGCATGCGTTTCGGTACATGCTGTAGCCCGTCCACTTTCATCGTCTTTTCTTTCACTAAAGAAACTGTGTTAATGTTTTTGCAAGAAGATGACGTGGAGTTTTAGTTTAGCTTTAGTCACATGCTTCTGCTTTTATGGGCGATGAAGAGGCGGAAGTCACAGTTGTTCTCTCCTTTGACCCTTGGAGGCCCTGAACCCCCCCCGTCCCCTAGGGAGAAATTTCTGGAAATGCGATAAATGGCCCCCTGTGTTCTGAGGGGAGGATCGGATTTCCGTGTGTAGCAGGCAGCTGACATTACTGCCACCACATGGAGGGGGGGAGTAAGTGGACAGAATCATGATGTGATGGAGAGAGCGAGAGCATGATGCTCCCCCCAATGTCTTTCACAGTCAGCCTGAGGGATGTAACTGATCCCAGATCATGTTTGATGAGAGGAGTCACTCGCTATTGTATTTGCCTCCTTTTGTCATGGGTCATGTGACCGCGTTGTTGTAGAGCCTTCTGTGCAGGGCGGCAAAGATCAGCGGTGCAGCTTTGCTCAACTGCTGTAAAACCATTTAGCTGGGTGAAAAATGATCTAAATGTGACTGTGCAGTGATTTGTATTGAGTTTCAAAGGTTCAGTGTGAAAAGATGTTCCCAATTCTGCTCTGTAAGAAACGAAAGGCGTTTTCATGCGGGAACGAGGAAGCACAATACAATACAATGCAACCCAACACAATGTAATACAAAACACGCAAACAAGCCAATACATGATTAACGCAACAAGCAAAAATCCCAATACGGTAAATGTTCTCATATTTGGCAATGCTGGGACCAAACCAGTGCTGAAAAGTTGAGTTGTCTAGATAGTTGTATTCTGTTCTTGAAACCCACTGAAGTGTAACGTCATTAATGAAATTGAATATTCAGTAGAACACAAGATTGCGTGGTAAACAATGGAGTAACAAATGGAGAGACGACTAAAGTATGTCGCTCTGTAGGCATGCACAGGAACTGCCATATGTATTGCGCAATGCTTATAGAGTGGTACCTCAGAACTCGAATTTAATCCGTTCAGAACTTCGGATCGAATCCTAAAAAGTTCGAGGTGTGATCGAATGTTCCCCATAAGAAATAATGGAAAACCAATTAATTGGTTCCCAGCCCCAAAAAATTACACCTAAATGTTTTTTTTTTTTTTTTTTTTTTAGCATATAAACACAAAATGAACCGGATAAAACAAGAACTGTACTAAACACGTCTAAGCACATTTATCAAAACTGTAATTTGTAAAGTATCCAGTGCATCCAAACAATGTGTAAAGTTAAAAAAAAAAGTGTCCTGCCCCGATCGTCTGCTCCTTCCGTGTGCCACGCCCCCTCGTTAACCCTGTGTGGAATCCCCGTGTGGAATCCCCATGTGATCAGCTGTTTGTGGTTGTTGTCATTAGTCCTCTGTATTTAGTCTGTGTTTCACTTTGTTTCCCCATCCATCCATCCATCCATCCATTATCTTCCGCTTGTCCGGGGTTCGGGTCGCGGGGGTAGCAGCTTCAGTAGAGGCACCCAGGCCTCCCTCTCCCCAGCTAACCCCACCAGCTCCTCGGGGGGGACACCGAGGCGTTCCCAGGCCAGCCGAGAGATATAATCCCTCCAGCGAGTCCTGGGCCTGCCTCGGGGCCTCCTCCCTGTAGGACAGGCATGGAAAACCTCCCTGGGTACCCGCCCAGGAGGCATCCGCACCAGATGTCCAAACCACCTCAACTGGCTCCTTTCGACGTGAAGAAGCAGCGGTTCTACTCCGAGGCCCTCCCGGATATCCGAACTTCTCACCCTATCCCTAAGGGAGAGCCCAGACACCCTGCGGAGAAACCTCATTTCGGCCGCTTGTATTCGCGATCTCGTTCTTTCGGTCATTACCCATAGCTCATGACCATAGGTGAGGGTAGGGACAAAGATGGACCAATAGATCGAGAGTTTGGCTTTTTGGCTCAGTTCTTTCTTAGCCACGACGGACCGGTTAAGCGCCTGCAGAATTGCAGACGCCGCTCCGATCCGTCTATCCAACTCCTGATCCCGCCTACCCTCACTCGTGAACAAGACCCCGAGATACTTAAACTCCTCCACTTGAGGCAGTACGTCTTCCCCAACCCGAAGAGGGCAAACCACCCGTTTCCGACTGAGAACCATGGTCTCGGACTTGGAGGTGCTAATCCTCATCCCTGCCGCTTCGCACTCGGCTGCGAACCGCCCCAGTGCCTGCTGGAGATCCCCAGCAGATGAAGCCAACAGGACGACATCGTCTGCAAAAAGCAGCGAGGCAATCCTGAGGTCACCAAACTGGACACCCTCAACGCCTTGGCTGCGCCTAGAAATCCTGTCCATAAATATGATAAACAGGACCGATGACAAAGGGCAGCCCTGGCGGAGCCCAACACGCACCTGGAACACGTCCGACTTATTGCCGGCAATGCGGACCAAGCTTCTGCTCCGTTCGTACAGGGACCGGATCGCCCACAACAGTGGACCCCGGACCCCATACTCTCGAAGCACCCCCCACAGAGCACCTCGGGGAACCCGGTCGTAAGCCTTTTCCAAATCTACAAAACACATGTAGACTGGATAGGCAAACTCCCAGGCCCCCTCCAGTACCCCTGCAAGGGTATAAAGCTGTTCCACGACCAGGACGAAAACCGCATTGTTCCTCCTGAATCCGAGATTCGACTATCGATCTCACCCTCCTCTCCAGTACCCTGGAATAGACATTCCCAGGGAGGCTGAGAAGTGTGATCCCCCTGTAGTTGGAACACACCCTCCGGTCCCCTTTCTTAAATAAGGGGACCACCACCCCAGTCTGCCAATCCAGCGGCACTGTCCCTGACCTCCACGCACTGTTGAGAAGGCGTGTCAGCCACGACAGCCCCACAACATCTAGAGCCTTCAGGTACTCCGGGCGGATCTCGTCCACCCCCGGGGCCCGGCCACCACGGAGTTGTTTAACCGCCGCGGCCACCTCAGCCTCAGTGATGGGCAAGCCCCCCCCAGCACCCTCGGGCTCTGCGCCCTCAGATGTCGCAAAGGCAGTATGCGTAGATGTATCGGAGGCAGGGTTGAGGAGGTCCTCAAAGTATTCCTTCCACCTCCGGATAATGTCCCCAGGTGAGGTCAACAGCCCCCCCCCCCACTATAAATAGTAGGAACCAGGAGCTGCTTCCCCCTCCTGATACTCCGTATGGTTTGCCAGAACCTTTTTGAGGCCGACCGAAAGTCACTTTCCATGGCCTCACCGAACTCCTCCCACGCCCGGGTTTTTGCTTCTGCGACCGCCCGAGCCGCGTTCCGCCTGGCCCGCCGGTACCCGTCAGCTGCGTCCGGAGACCCCCGGGCTAATAATTCCCGGTAAGCCTCCTTCTTCAGCTTCACGGCCCCCCTCACCTCTGGTGTCCACCATCGGGTACGGGGGTTACCGCCACGACAGGCACCAACCACCCTGCAGCCACAGCTCCGTACGGCCGCTTCCACAATGGAGGTCCGGAACAGTGTCCATTCGGACTCAATGTCCCCCACCTCCCCCGGCATGCAGTCGGAATTCTGCCGGAGGCGCGAGTTATAGCTCCAGCGAACAGGAGCCTCTGCCAGACGTTCCCAGCAGACCCTCACTATACGCTTGGGCCTACCAGGTCTGACCGGCTTCCTCCCCCGCCACCTGAGCCAACTCATCACCAGGTGGTGATCAGTTGACAGCTCTGCCCCTCTCTTTACCCGAGTGTCCAAGACAGAGGGCCGCAGATCAGTTGATACGATTATAAAATCGATCATCGACCTGTAGCCCCGGGCATGTTCGTACCATGTCCACTTATGGACACCCTTATGCTCGAACATGGTGTTCGTTATGGACAAACCATGCATTGCACAGAAGTCCAATAACTGAACACCACTCGGATTCAGATCAGGGAGGCCGTTCCTCCCAATCACCCCCTTCCAGGTCACACTGTCATTGCCCACGTGAGCGTTGAAGTCCCCCAGCAAAACGATGGGATCCCCCCGCGGCACACCAAATAGCATACCGCTAAGGGAATCCAAGAAGGCCGGGTACTCCGAACTGACATTCGGCGCATAAGCGCAAATGACAGTCAGAGACCTATCCCCGACCCGAAGGCGCAGGGACACAGCCCTCTCGTTCACCGGGGTAAACTCCGATGTTAATGCACCGAGCTGTGGGGCCACCAATAGCCCTACCCCAGCCCGGCGTCGCTCACCCGCCGCAACTCCAGAGTAAAAGAGCGTCCAGCCCCTCTCCAGGAGATTGGTTCCAGAACCCAAGCTATGTGTTGAGGTGAGCCCGACTATATCTAGTCGATACCTCTCAACCTCACGCACAAGCTCAGGCTCCTTCCCCACCAGAGAGGTGACATTCCATGTCCCGAAAGCCAGTTTTGTCAGCCGGGGATCGGACCGCCAGGGCCTCCCTTGGCCGCCACCCGATCCACAATGCACCGAACCCCTGACATTCCCCTTGCGGGTGGTGGGCCCACCTGGGGACAGTCCCGCGTGCCTCTTTCGGGCTGCGCCCGGCCGGGCCCCACGGGCCAAGGCCCGGCCACCAGGCGCTCGCCAACGGGCCCCTCCCCCAGGCCTGGCTCCAGGGTGGGGCCCCGGTGACCCTAGTCCGGGCGAGGGAAACGGGACTTTGATTGATAACTTTTTCATAGGGTTCTTTTGGATTGCTCTTTGTCTGGCCCCTCCCCTGGGACCTTTTTGCCTTGGGAGACCCTACCAGGGGCTATTGCCCCCGACAACCTAGCCCCCAGGTTCACGGAGGCACACAAACCCCTCCACCACGATAAGGTGGCAATCCAAGGAGGAGTGTTTCCCCACTACGGTAACTGTATTGTCCGTCTGCGTTTTGCCTGCCTTACCTGTAATTAAACACCGTATTCCCCGATACCCTGCCGTCTGCGCCTTTGTCTCCGTTCCGTCCCCGCTCGGCACGACAATATTATTATAATTAAATGTATTAATGGTTTATTAATAATATTAAAATAATTAATATGTAATCTTTATTTTTAAATGTATTTTATTATATAATAATTACTGTTACTGTCTATCATTGTCTAAATGTATTTTTACTGTGTAAATATATGTATTCAGTTAGTGTAAACATGCACGGTGCTATCACAGCGAATGTGAGACTGAGACTGAAGTGTTACCCTTTGTTTCCGCTGAGAGACGTGCCGCGTGACTCATTTCCCCGCGCACAAGTTATCTTAGGTGGCGTTCACGGTTTGACTTCTGAGATTCAGATCGAGTTCTAGGTAATTTTTTTTTCGAACTGGTTGATTTGACTTTTAAGAAATTCGACTTATAAGTTCGAGAACTGAGGTACCACTGTATTTTGATATCTTTACTTCGTTTTATGTACATTTTTAATTGTATAGTGTTGATATTATGAGTTTTTAATTTTTATGCTGATATTTTATAATTCAGTTATTTGAATACCAGATACGAGAGCTTCCAGTGTTTAAAAAAAAAAAAAAAAAACTCACCGATGGGGAAAGCTGGTAATAAGGCATGGGTGAGGTTATCCTGGGTGATGATTACCTATAAGTCCTTGCTTCTGCAGTGATGGATGTCACGGACATCGCTCACGGCAAGCTGGACGACGAGGAGAAGCAGCACTTCATCCCTTTCCAGCAGTGAGTGCCCTCACCGCTGCCTCGTTGTGTGCATGTCCTCATCCAGCGTGAATCACCTCCACTTCTGCTTCGCCCTGAAGAGTCTGCCGAATTTTACCATTTTTATAAAATACCAGTGAATGTTCTGTGGTTTGCTCGGAATAAACTTTAAATTAGTTGTGGGAGTTGACTATGGGAATGTAGCTGATTGTTCACTGACAGTAAGGCCGCAGCTGACATCTGTTTGTTACATTTTTTCAGGAGTGTATACAGGGGCAGGGCCACAGGGGCACTGGCATCACTTGAGACCTGATTTCCCCCCTCCTCTGTCACTCACTGATTCAAAACAAATCATTGGCTAATGATAAGGGTGACCCCTCGGTATAAATTATGACCCCATCTTGAATAATAATCCTAAAATTGCCCCAGTATATTATTTTATCCTAATTGATCACATTATTGGGTGTGGCTTTGGTGGTGTGTGTGGCCCTACATCTCTCCCTTCCTGCCTCAGGATTGCCATGGAGACCTACATCCGTCAGAGGCAACTCATCATGTCGCCTCTGATGCCATCCCGGGCGATCGGGGAGAACGAGCCCCTCACTGCCGTCTTCAACAAAGTCATCTCCACCCGCGAGGTCAACCACAAGGGCCAAGGTGCTGCCCCTCCCCCCCACGGACTGCATCTTGCCAGCGTAGCCATGCTTTGTGTCATCTCCCTTTTATCTCTCTCTGTGGGGAGGGGTGATTGTGCTGTTGAAATTGCTGATGCAGTGGTTTTTGTACTTTATGTCTGCGTGACATCTGTGCTTTGCTCCGAGTGTCTGCGTGCCAGCCTTAGCGCCCCCCCCCCCCGCCTTCTGCATTATCAGGCCTGTTCGTGACCCTGAAGCTGCTCCCCGGTGACCTCAGCCAGGTTCAGAAAGACTACCCCCACTTTGTGGATCGCAGCACCGTCATCGTCCGCAAAATGGGCTTCCCCGAAATAATCCTGCCAGGTTTGTATGGGATGTATTACCCCACACGCACCATCCTGCCCGGCCTCTGATGGTGGTTGTTAGAGGCAGAGACACTTTGTTTCTCATTTTTACATATTGACCTGTTACCTGCCCCCCCCAGGAAACGTACGGAATGATATCTACGTGACGCTGCTGCAGGGGGAATTTGACCGGGGCAAGAAGAAGGCTCCAAAAAATGTGGAAGTGACGCTGAGTGTCCTAGATGAGAACGGCATGCCCATGGAGGTAGGCCAACTCCGCGCCTCAATGCCTGGTCTCTCCACTCCCACCCTCCTGGGCGCTCTCCTCCTTCCGGATGCCCCTGTCCCTCACCCCATGCAAGCAGAGGAACCGCCCCCCCAACACCATCCCCTGAACACATCTTTTGAGGGTGTTTAGAGTCTGTCGCTATTACCTTTAATGTTCTCTTCCCGCTGATGTTTGAGTGATGTTCCTTTTCCTCCTCCACAGAAAGCCTTGTTCCCTGGGGCAGGCTGCGATGGGATCACAGAGTACAAGTCTGTCATTTACTATCAGGTTAAGCAGCCTTGCTGGAATGAGACGGTCAAGGTAAGCAGATGGGTGCATAAGGACCAGCGGCGGTGTTCCGAGGAGGCGGATGCGGGAATGCACGCCAAATGGGATCCCCCGCGTTTTCAGACCCAGTGCTCTCCCGCCGCAGGTCGCCATTCCCATTGAGGATGTGTGCCACTCTCACCTCCGGCTGATGTTCCGCCACCGCTCATCCCAGGACTGTGAGTTGACCGTGGCTTGGAGATCCAGGTTCTGCTTGTGGTCATGCTGAGCTGGCCGGGAATGGATACGGGGGCGGGGTCAGAGGGGCACTGACCCCAGTTGAAAGCCGATTGGTCCAGAGTGGCCCTTCCCCTGTCACTCACAGATTCAAAACATGTCATTGGTTGGCCTCTCTTTGTGAATTATGGCCCCTCTTTTACCCCATCTTAAAAAATTATAGAATTACCTGTGGAGCTGGCGGTGTTTGGTTCTCTCCTCCTGACTGCCTCTTCTCTTCCAGCCCGGGACAAATCGGAGAAGCCCTTTGGTATGGCCTTCGTGCGGCTGATGAAGGCAGATGGGACCACACTGAGGGATGGCAGGCACGATCTCATTGTTTACAAGGTACTGCTGCCTTTGGCACCTTACCGTATTATGTGTCTCTTCTGCTGCTTCTGAGAACTGGAGATGTTCTGAAATTTATCTAAACTACTTTCAGGTTTTATTGTCACGTATGTTCTGAGGAATACTGTGAAATTCTTATGCAGGGTAGAGCATCGGGGAATAGGACAATGCAATACAAGACAATGCAGTGCAGTGCAAGACAGATAGCAGTGCAGTACAAGCCAAGACAGTGCAGGACAAACAGCAGTGCAATTCAAGACAATGCAGGACAAAACAGTGTAATATAAGAATGAGTAAACAATCATTACTATAGTATAGACCTATAACCGTCTGCAGGGATGATGTCACCGGCTGCAGTTTGAGCAATAATTTTGAGCAATAATTTCTCTTGGGCCTTTTAGTTTAACAAACACATGAGTATCTGAAAATGTGGAGGGCGATTTTGTTTTGTTGAGTCAAGCCAGTTGTACTACTCTCTGAAGGTGGATGCAAAGAAATCAGAGGATGCCAAGACTTACCTAACCTTGCCTGGCACGTGCACGGAGGCGGAGGAGAGGGAGAGGCAGTCTGGCAAGGTTCCCCATGTGGGCTCCGTACCTGCGACCAAGGACAGCTTCCAGATCGCCACACTGACCTGTTCCACCAAGCTCACTCAGAATGGTAAGGATTGGTCTCAGCATTGTCTTGATCATGCAGTGCGGGGGTCCTGAAGACATCCGGGGGGCCACAAAGAGTGACAGCACTAAGGACAAGGCCCATCACCATATAGCAAGCTATTGCATCCACCCACCCAATTTTTACTGCTTTTCTGAAGCTGTTACATCAGGGGTGGGCAGTCTTATCTGCATAGGGCCAGTGTGCATGCAGGATTTTGGGATAACCTTTAGGTCAGCTGTTCAAACCCAGGTGTGAGGACTCTTCAGCCAATCAGTCCTCTAATTAGTAATCCGATTAGGGAGTTGCAGTGAGACCCTGCATACACAACAGCTCTTTCTGGATAAGATTGCCCACCGCTTCATTGAATCATTTAAATCATTTTATTCTTCAAGATGTGATTTCATCCTAAACTAGTCCCTTAGCTTATGGATTTCTCCTTGAACTTTGGTAATAAGTGCAATCTAGCATGTTTGCGCTAACTGGCATCTGCGTAAACTTCCTGGCTTTGTGGTGTATCTCAGTGGATTTGCTGGGGCTGCTGAACTGGAGGTCCAACCCCCAGGACCTGGAGCAGATTCTGCAGCGCCTGATGGAGGTGGAGGGTGGGGAGATCGTTAAGGTGAGGACTGCGAGTCTGACCGGCTTGGCACAGGGCAGTTTATCGCATAGCTTTCAGGATGTCCAATGAAATGACATGTTTGATATTAATAATGTCTTTCATAAGATCTTCCAAGAATGTAGCAATAAGCAACGGATGTTTTTCACTGATACACAAAATGAGTTTCATTGATTACAAAAGAATATCATTAAGCAATACGTGCTTAAAGGGCTTATTGATTGGAACTGCATTTCTCTTTTACAATGCTATGTATGATGGATTTAAAGTCATTCATGAAAACAAGCGGATCTTAAGACAGAGGCATTGATCTCTACATGCCTTTGGGGGAGGGGGGACTGAATGTAACAGATGATTGGTAGGTTGGTTGAAAAAAGACTGAGGATAAGCATGGTTTACTGAATAACATTGTGAGGCCATAATATTGCTTTTTTCTGTGAGTGGGTGTGGAGTGCCGTTTAGCACTCTATGCAGCGTAGAGTGATGAACATGTGATTTGGCATTCATAAAAATCATAATGAATAATGAAATTCAAATTCAGCTTTGAGAAAAGGGCCTTCATGAATATGCATCACATCCCCGTACGATCCTTAGAGAGCTGTCGCGGGTGTGTGTGTGTTGTATTCTGTCGGAAGGATAAGAATGACTGTCCTGCTTCTCTTGCCTGAGGGCAGTTTTTGCAGGACACGCTGGACGCCCTCTTCAGCATCATGATGGAGAACTCGGAGCAGGACACCTACGACATGCTGGTGTTCAATGCCCTGGTGAGCGAATCAGCAGGCTCGCATCATGAGGTGGCTGGTCAGGCTCACTTCAGCCAGATGTTACCTTTTAGTGCCCACTTTATTACATTCTAATAAGTGTTAAAACTTTCAGAAAGTTTTAAAAAAGCTTCTCTGCTGAGTAACGAGTTTCACATCTTTGTGTCAGAAATATGCAAATTTTTCACATCTTGGAATAGAGTCCCGGCCCACCGAGGCTCAAAGGTCTGTTGAGTTTGATCTGCTTGGCCTGTGAATTGGTTCTTGGCCTTGACCTGCATGGATCTGAGCTTCTTCCCGCTGATTGAATGTCCTTCCTGCTCTGCGTGTGTCCACCTTCAAGCTCTCTCCTTGCTCCCTTTTGGCAGGTGTTCATCATCTCGCTGATTGGGGACATCAAGTTTCAGCACTTCAACCCGGTCCTGGAGACCTACATCACTAAGCACTTCAGTGCCACGCTGGCGTACACGTGGGTGTCTTCTTCGCTTTACCAATTTGACGAAAGGTCCTCTTTGGCAACCCTGTTCCTCCTCCTAGTCATGTGATGCTTTCAATGTTTCAGCGCATTGTTTCCCAATCCGGTCATCAGGAACCCACAGTCAGTCCATGTTTTTGCTCTTTCCGAGCTCCCTGCCAGACAGTCCACATTTTTGCTCCCTCACAGCTCCTGGTTGGACGTGGAGAAACTGTGGGTCCCCGAGGACCGGATTGGGAAACACTGTTCCAGATCTGTTCTAGTCTTTGTCTTTGCATTCTGTCTGAACCTGTTTCTCCATTTCCTCTGTCATGAGCCTCTTATCTTTAACGCAAAGTTTATTTGTAGTAATAAAACGCTATGTTAGAGCAACTGATATGAGGGAAATGCATACTAATGGAAGGTAATATAGCTATGCTATCTATGGGAGCTTCAGGAAGTGATGTAAGCCGCACAGACCATCCTCCTCCACCTGACAGGAAGCTGACCAAGGTACTGAACTTCTATGTGGGACATGCTGAGGACGCTGGCCTCAGCGAAAAGCTTTACTCCGCACTCAAGGCCCTCAAGTACCTGTTTCGGTTTGTGGTGCAGTCGCGGGTGCTCTACCTCAGGTGCGTCTCCGTACACATTCAAGGGGGCTCAGGGTGAGGCTTCACCGCCCATTCCATTCCACGGCCGCTCCCCTTCATGCATTTGATCCTTTCAGATTTTACGGAAGCAGCGAGGACGGGGATGATTTTTTCGACTCTATCCGGACCCTCTTCCTGTCCTTCAATGCGCTTATGGACAGGCCGCTGGACGAAGGCGTGAAGATCAAGGTTAGTTTGGTTGTGCTGGTCAGCGCTGCGCTGGTTCTGGTTTCCCTGCCTCTGCCCTGTACTTCCTTCTGATGGAGAAGAATGCGCAGAGTTATTGGACTCTGTGTCTCTTGTTTTGTCACAGGGAGCAATACTGAAATATCTCCCCACCATCATCAACGACATCCAGAATGTCTTTGACCCCGTGGAATTCAGGTGAGAAGACCTGTGGATCATGATGGGTGCCGTCCTGGCTGTTGAGATTGGCTGATAATCTCGACCCATGTCTCTGGCCGGGCTGCGCGAGAGAGGTTTCCATCCGCCAGGTTTCCACTCAGGCGAGCAGGAGCATCTCAGAGGTTGTCTCTCTTGCAGCGTCCTCCTGACCAAGTTCATCGAGAGCATCCCCGACGCCCAACTGGTGAGGCAGAAGCTGGGCTGCATGTGCAAGATGGTGGAGAGTGACCTCTTCAAGCAACCGGGTGAGGACAGTGGAGGTCTGGGAAGACCATGGAAGAGCAGCTCCGATGTGCTGAAGGAACTAAATCAGGGATTCTTTAGCACAAACCTGACTATTCATCATTTACGTTTGCCGACCCCCTTAGCTGGGGGGGTGGTTTGGGCTTGCGTCTGTGGTGTGGCCCCACTACTGACCAAACCCCGACTCGCTCCTGGGCCTTGGACCAGAGATTGAGTGCCTTAGTTACAGTTCTGTAAGCTGTCAATTCTTATTATTGTGCACTCAAGCTTTTACCTGAAAATGCCATGAAATATGCAGGTTCTGTTTACTGTTATCCCCCTCCCCCCCCTCCCAGAATGCCGTGACGTGCTGCTGCCAATGCTGACAGACCAGTTGAGTGGCCAGCTGGATGACCACTCCCACAAGCCGGATTATGAGGCCTGCGCCCAGCTGCTAAGCACCATGCTGGACTGCCTGGATCGTAAGGGCGTGGTAAGTCACCTGGGAATCTCTGTTCTCATTGACTCGGGTACCTTGTCATTTATCCTCCTACCCTATTGCGTACCTGCTCCATGACCTTCGACCTTTTTGCTATTTCACTAAAGCAATTAAGGCCCATTTTCTTGTCCATCTATACTCCACTGGGATCACCAATGGTGTATTTACAAGTAAAGATTTTGGCCCAGTTCTACTTATTGTGTGAGATCTCAGTCTTTGCTTTCTTTATGTACATTGCTGATCTGATGTGTTTGTCTGGTTGGACCAGACATGGGGTTATACGCTGAAATACAAGGAGGAAATTTATTAGTTTGTGACTAATGGTCTTTTTCATTTTGAATGCCTAGATAGTTAAAGTGTCTGTTGAATTGATATTAACAGGATTAGCTGTTAGGCGCTATAATTATCCGTTTAATTATTCCATGTAAAACTTTTTATGCGTTTGTCGAACAGATTTATCCTGTTATAAGAATGTGGAAGCTTATCTGTTAAATGGTGATTAAGCTTAATCTGGTAATGGTGATCAAACAAATTGGTTTTGTTACAAGTGCTCCAAAACTGCCTAATTGTTAATTCTCTGTAGGCTCGCAGTAAGATCAAAATTTCCTTTAGAGCAAGAGCGCCTGCTGTCTCATGCTTTTCCTTGGTGTTATGGGATGAGGGGGCGTGGCCTGTTGCCCCCTGCTGCTCTCACAGACCCCGCCTCCTCCTGCATTTCTCCCCTAGGGTTCTACCAGCGCACACGTGCAGATGATCATGGAGCGCCTGCTTCGCCGGGTCAACCGCACCGTCATCAGCATGAGCCGCACCTCTCCGCTCATTGTAAGGCCTGGGGGGAGCGGCTTGGACAGCACCCCCTCTTGCTCGCGTTGGCGAACTGCGTGGTTGTGTGTGTGCTTCTACAGAAGGGCGCTCCCCTTGTCTTTCAGGATCACTATCTGGCCTGCATGACGGCGATCCTGAAGCAGATGGATGACGCGCACTACGCCCACTACATCAGCACCTTCAAGACCCGGCAGGACATCATCGTGAGTCTGCGTCCGCTTCCCTGCTCTACGTTAGGGTCCCAACAGGAAGCCTTCATGGTCATAAAGGGTGTTTTTTATTGCTGTGGTTTTCAAGTAGATACATATATACACTGCTCAAAAAAATTAAAGGAACGCTTATTAATCACAGTATAGCATCAAGTAAACTAAACTTCTTGGATATTCATCTCGTCAGTTAAGTGGCAGAGGGGGTTGTTAATCAGTTTCAGCTGCTTTGGTGTTAATGAAATTAACAACAGGTGCACTAGAGGGGCAACAATGAGACGACCCCCAAAACAGGAATGGTTTAAGAGTTGGGTGCCACTGACATTTTTCCGTCCTAATCTCTTCTGACTGTTTTTTCACTAGTTTTGCATTTGGCTACAGTCAGTGTCACTACTGGTAGCATGAAGCGATACCTGGAACCTACAGAGGTTGCACAGGCAGTCCGACTCCTCCAGGATGGCGCATATTGATGTGTCATTGCCAGAAGTATTGCTGTGTCTCCCAGCACAGTCTCAAGGGCATGGAGGAGATTCCATGAGACAGGCAGTTACTCTAGGAGAGATGGACAGGGCCACTGAAGGTCCTTAACCCATCAGCAGGATTGGTATCTGCTCTTTTGTGCAAGGAGGAACAGGAGGAGCACTGCCAGAGCCCTACAGAATGACCTCCAGCAGGCCACTGGTGTGCATGTCTCTGACCAAACAATCAGAAACAGACTTCATGAGGGTGGTCTGAGGGCCCGACATCCTCTAGTGGGCCCTGTGCTCACTGCCTGGCACCGTGGAGCTCGATGGGCATTTGCCATAGAATACCAGAATTGGCAGGTCCGCACTGGCACCCTGTGCTTTTCACAGATGAGAGCAGGTTCACCCTGAGCACATGTGACAGACGTGAAAGGGTCTGGAGAAGCTGCGGAGAACATTATGCTGCCTGTAACATTGTTCAGCATGACCGGTTTGGTGGTCAGTGATGGTCTAGGGAGGCATATCCATGGAGGGACGCATAGACCTCTACAGGCTAGGCAACGGTGCCTTTACTGCCATTAGGTATCGGGATGAAATCCTTGGACCCATTGTCAGACCCTACGCTGGTGCAGTGGGTCCTGGGTTCCTCCTGGTGCACGACATTGCCCGGCCTCATGTGGCGAGAGTATGCAGGCAGTTCCTGGAGCATGAAGGAATTGATACCATTGACTGACCCCCACATTCACATGGCCTAAATCCAATAGAACACCTCTGGGACATTATGTTTCAGTCCATCCGACGCCACCAGGTTGCACCTCAGACTGTCCAGGAGCTCAGTGATGCCCTGGTCCAGATCTGGGAGGAGATCCCCCAGGACACCATCCATCATCTCATTAGGAGGATGCCCAGACATTGTCAGGCATGCATACAAGCACGTGGGGGCCATACAAACTACTGAGTACGATTTTGAGTTGCTGCAATGAATTTTCAGCAAAATGGACTAGCCTGCTGCATAATTTTTTCACTTAGATTTTCGGGGTGTCTTTGAATTCAGCCCTCTGTAGGTTTGTAATTTTAATTTCCATCAAATGATGTGGCATCCTTTCACTCTTAACACATCACCCAGTTCATATCAGTATAGATATCCAGCAGGATTTTTCCCCCATTGAAATCTGATGCGTTTTCAAAGTGTTCCTTTAATTTTTTTTGAGCAGTGTATTTGGTTTGGGAACTGAAGCGGTGTTCATATAGCCATCCAACAAGATCAGTGACTTTTGGAGAACAGAAGAAATCCCTGTTAGTTTTTATTGTTACCCTTAACTTGCATATAATCTAATCTTAAATAATATTTTTTGTATAGACTAAATATACGCTTACTGCCCAGATAAATAGCTTTGACTGCCGAAGACTTTTGCACAGTACTAACTCCTTAAACAGCCACTTTTACAAGCTGAATATACACTGTGTCAAGAATTGCGCTTTCACTACAGTTCTGCGTCTGTCTTGTTGATGTTAATTAAATGAGCACCCTGTTGAGGTTCTCTCTGTCTCCCAAACACAGGACTTCCTCATGGAGACTTTCATCATGTTCAAAGACCTGATTGGCAACGTCTTCCCTTCCGACTGGATGATCATGAACCTGTTGCAGATCAAGGTTTTCTTGAGGGCCATCAACCAGTATTCAGAGGTCCTCAATCAGTACTTCCTGGACCCAGCTCATTTTGAGCTGCAGGTGAATCAGTAGCACCAGTCATTAAAAATAGGGTAATTGGGTTTTGGGTTTGTGAATCTCTTGTCTTTTATGCCTATTTACCCCCCTTCTGTGCCTCTTCAGCTCTGGAACAACTACTTTCACCTGACTGTGGCTTTTCTGACCCACAAGTCTTTGCAGCTAGAATCTTTTTCTCAAGAGAAACGCAATAAGATTCTGAACAAGTAAGTCTTATTCCCGAGGCTCCTGTAAATCTTTGCTGAAGAGTTTAAGCAGGTATTGAGCTGATAATCTAAAGCCAAGTTTCAGGCAATGGTTTAGTTTTATCATTTGAAAAAGGTTTTAATTTGACTGAAACCCATTTTGGAATTCATACAAAAATTCTAAAAATGCTAATATAAAGAAGATACACATTTATCTGGTTATCTAGTTCAGTTTTGAAAGATGTTTTCATGAATGTAAATGGGTATCGGCAATGACCACAACTGATATGTTAACTGAAGCGAAATCTTAATTAAAACTAGAATTAGAACCACGACTAGTCATTTTACAGAATAGCTTTACAGAAACTTAAACCAAAAAGTGTACAAAAAAAAGAAGAAATCTGTAGTAGTAAGAACTGAATATAATAATGTTGACTCACTAGATTTAAATGTTGATTGTTCGTTCTGCATGGTGTGTTAATTGATGTCCTTTTTAAATGTAGATATGGTGACATGAGAAAGAACATTGGATTCAAGATACGTGAGATGTGGTACAACCTTGGTAGGAGAATTCTCTCTTGTTCTTATTTTTGTAGCAGAGTGCAGCAAAAATTGGACATACAGAATGACAATAGGCTGTCACTGCTTATAAATGAATTTAAACTTCTGATTGCTTATTAGTTTGACATGCTTTTAGCTTAGACTCATTTGCCACTTTTATTATTTATGTATTTAATGTCCTGGCAGCAGACTTTGCTGCCTTTTACATTAGTTTTTAATTTATTCTCCTAGACTGATGTGTTAATTGAATGTGTTTCAGACTCGCATCAAATGGCTCCCACATGTAGTCAAATTGGTTTTGTTACTGAAAGAATAACTGTTATGTGTAATAAGATAAGCTGTTTACTTTTTGTCCATTAGAATGGATAATAAAGTGCATATTGTTTCAGCCACTGAGCACTTAACAATCATGGACTGATTAACCTAAATTAAGGTAGTCCAATCTCTGTTTGATTTCATTAAATTTCAATTCAAGTTAAATTAAATTAAGTGGACATATGTTATTTGCACGGATGTCTGTAACACACTCTTAATCTTTGGACCAAGCCACGTGTCTCTTGACAAAGAAATCTGATTTGTGATCATTAATTCCCCAGAGTCCTCAGCACGCTTTTGTGATCCTTTTAATCAGCAGCTTTGTCAGGACGTTTCACTAATAGCTGAATGAGAATTAAATCTAGCGTACTGAATTGCTGCTGGGACCTCGATTGAAACGGCTGTAAACAGAGTCCGTTCTGATTGCGGCCCACATCTCCTGCCCCTCTTACCGTTTGATGATGAGCCTGGGTGGCAGGCACTGATGCCTTGCGGGCGGCTGTGACCCCTCCATCCAGGCCCCCACAAGATGAAGTTCATCCCGGCCATGGTGGGTCCAATCCTGGAGGTCACGCTGGTGCTGGAGCCGGAGCTGCGGAAAGCCACCATCCCCATCTTCTTTGACATGATGCAGTGTGAATACAACTTCAGCTCCACCCACACCTTTCAGACGGTCAGTGTCCGTGGGCCGACCTTTGACCGAACTGGGGTGACCTTTGACCTTACCGTGCACGTGCGTGTCATTGGCAGTTTGAAAATGAGCTGATCAGTAAGCTGGACCAGGAGGTGGAGGGCGGCCGAGGGGACGAGCAGTACAAGATACTCTTGGAGAAAACGTGGGTTGCGCCTCCTGGAAGCTGCGTACGCCTCCGCCACCTGCCCCCCCCCCCCGGCCCGTGACACGCGCTCTCCTCCTCTCCTCCTCTGTCGCAGGTTGCTGGAGCACTGCCGACGACACCGGTACCTGTACCAGTCCGGCGAGAGCCTGGCGCTGTTGCTGAGCAGCCTGCTGGATCACCTGCTGGCGTACCGCACCATCACCCACGACGAGAGCCCCGAGCTTCGCATGAGCTGCACCGTCAATGTGCTGGTAGAGTGCCTTATCTATCACCATTACGACCATGATGATATCCAGAAAATTCATGCATGAAGGTTATAAGGTCATACACAGCAAGCTTATTAGTGATTGTTGGTGTAATTAGCGCCAAGCCAATTGCTGTATTTCCCAAGAATAGAGAAAGTGTGAACAGTAATGGTACGTCTCTGATATCCGTATTCACTGGGCAGATCTGGCCCACCACTGTTTGGTCCCTTGCATCACCATACAGTTGAGAGTTTTTTTATTTTCACCAGGGTGGATTGAATAATGCTCGCTCCAGTGCATTCTGGGAAATGCTAAGTAGCATATTGTCGCCCTGTCCCGAGCTCACTTGCGGGTGACCTTGCCAGGTGTCTCCAAAAGCCTTTCTGGATGTAGCTTCAGGGTTAACGGCAAAGAACAAAGAGGGACACCGTTTATTGTCAGAGCAGTGGAGCCCCATAAACCATAAGTGCCTGGTGGTTTGAGATGTGCTTGGTGGTTACGGGTGACAGGAGTCAACCTGTTCCTGTGCACTTAAGAAGCCCTGCTTGTCTTTGCAGAATTTCTACAAGGAGAAGAAGAGGGAGGACATCTACATCCGGTGAGATGGCTGTTTTTACAGGAATATGAGCCTAGCAGCTGAACGGTTAGATAAATGGATAAACGAATGAAAGCCTCTTGGCCTGGGTGACTGTGTGGCTGAGTAAGTGTCCCTCTAGCTTCCTGTCGTGCCTGTCCTGTCCCTCAGGTACCTGTACAAGCTGCGGGACCTGCACCTGCACTGTGAGAACTTCACTGAGGCGGCATACACCCTGCTCCTCCACGCTGAGCTCCTGGAGGTGAGTGACACCCTCATGAGAAACTGCGCTTCTGCTTCCCCTGTGGCTCGGAGGAATAGCCTAACCCCCCCCCCCCCCAAAACAGTGGTCCGACAAGCCTTGTGCCCCCCACTTGGTCCCGCGCGAGGATCTGCGTGGCTGTACCCAGCAGGAGCTGAAGGAGAGGCTCTTCCAGGAGATCATATGCTACCTAGACAAGGGCAAGGTCAGCTGCCACCTTTGACCTTTCACCCTTCATCCTGGAAAGGGAAAGTATGCAGGCATTATCAGAATGCCTATTGGACTCTTCTAACAGCTGTTATCATTTCTAAGGCTACACATTAATATATTGTATATTTTTACAGTACTCGATATTAAATGAATATTACCGACTATAAGTTAACTTTATGTTAATAATAAAGATCATCAAAGCTTATAATTTTTTAAAAGAGCTTTTATTGTCAGAATGGTGAGAAGTAGTGTAGTCTCAAAATTCATGGAAGATATTCAGTTATGTTCACTAAACTATGAGAGCAGCTCTGACCTCAGGACTGTGGTTTGGTGGCCGCGGGTCTGCCTGAGTCCAGCATGCAACGCATGCGATGATGCCCTTTTCTGGCTGGGGTTGACGAGGCCGCATGTCTGCCGCTTACAGATGTGGGAGAAGGCCATTGAGATGTGCAAGCAGCTGGCCAAGCTGCATGAGAACCAGATGTTTGACTTCGTGGAGCTCAGCCAGCTGTTGGTAAGGCGAGGGCTACACTGACAAGACGGTACAGTCTGTGCCATTTAATTTGTTGTCCACCTCTGACCTGATTGCTGTGTTCCACATAAAGTGCTTTGAAGCTGCCTGTTTGGGAAAGGCACTGTATTAGAATACATCACATCTGATTCATAAGGTTGGTTGTCTCAGTGGGATTGTTCTGGGGGGATCGTTCATCACCTAAAAATAAGTCCTGACCTGTTATTGTGCCCAAGTCTGGCACAAAGCGTACAAACCACACAGTAGCCAGTGACGCTTGTCTGCCTGAGTGACCTGCTGCATGTCTCTGCTCGTTTCCAGAAACAGCAGGCCCAGTTCTACGAGAACATCATGCACGCCATGCGCCCCCAGCCCGAGTACTTCGCCGTGGGTTACTACGGCCTCGGTTTCCCTTCCTTCCTCAGGGTGAGGCCCCGCCCAGGAGCACTTGTAGCTCCTCCCACTCAATGACATCATTGGGCATTCGTGGGTAGCTCCCTGCCAGGCCTGTGACCTTCTCTTTGTTATTGCTGGTGTAACAGCAGGCCTGATGACAGAGCATTCATCACTTCACGCTAGGGCAGGAAGCATCTCTTCCTTGTGGCCTTTAAAGTCGCCATTTGGCACCAAAGACTGTATTGAATACGAGGTCAAAGTGCACCTACTGACTGTTCTGTATTCATAGAGTTTTGTGTGTTATGGGACAGTTCGGTAATCAAACAGAACTCTCTGCTCCCTTGTTTCAACACCCTGCTGCTGAATCTCCTTTTGGGGCCTTCAGCTCCTCACTCGCAATAAATGACGGTTTGTTTACCTTCAGAGCGAAGCCTAGGGTTTAATATGTTGCCATCCGAGCCACTATTATTTTTAACGTTTCGGTGACCTTCTGTCATTTCAGAACAAAATGTTTATTTACCGTGGTAAGGAGTATGAGTGGCTGGAGGATTTCAGCTTGAAGCTCCTATCCCAGTTCCCTATGGCGGTACGGATGACCAGCACGGCGCTCCCTGATGACAGCATCTGCAACTCGCCAGGGCAACGTATCTTTTCCCGCCTTTTTTCCTGGGGGTGGTAGGCAACTTGTGGGTAGCTTTTGCTACTGGTGGGTCTCAATGGAGCATGTCTGGGAATACAGAGCAAACAACAAAGATGTGACTACACTGCTAGAGAAGTGTACACTGTGCTGGAGTGAAATGTGAATTTTAGAGGGAAATATGTTGGAGTACCTCTTGGCTACCTTGATGAATCAGAATGGGATTCACAAAACAAATGGGGTAAGCTCAAACTGTGACATTTCAAAATGTCACCATTAAACCAAAATGGCTACTGGACTCTCAGGAGGAGCATCAACACCGCAAAACACTCGTTTGATCCTTCCTCCAAAACAATTCCCCTAATCTCGTTATCGTCAGGGTCGCTAGAAGGTCAGTAAGAGCTGTGATCTGTCAGGGCTGAGTGGGGAACAGGAGATGCACGTTACGGGCTTCCTCTGACTGGCATTGACCTTAGCCAAGTCCCACAGACATCCAGTGTTTCACGGTGAAGCCTGTTCTGAAGCTGCCTCATCAGTTTAAAGACAAGGGAGTACCAGAGCAGGTCCTCAAGTAAGCTGCCGCCCAGCCCAGCCGCTGTCTGGTCGCTGGATGCAGAGCAGAGTCGCTCATTCTTTGCTTCTGACTGTCTCTTCCTCCCCAAGTTACTACAGGACCAATGAAGTGGACCGGTTCCAGTACTCCAGGCCCTTCCGGAAAGGGGCAAAAGACCCAGATAACGAGTTCGCCGTGAGTACGCCTCCTCTCTCCGTGTGATCTCGCAGACCGCCGGTTCAGCAGTCCCCCACGGTAGGCGGTCCCTCATTAGGCGCGTTAAAAAAAAGTGCCCCTCTCTCTGACCGCTCGCAGACCATGTGGATCGAGAGGACCACCTACTTCACGTGCTACCGCTTCCCTGGAATTCTGAAGTGGTTTGAAGTGAAGTCGATCTCTGGGGTAAATTCTGTCTCTGCGTTCCCTTTGCATTTTCTTTGTTGAAAGAGAGCCAGGCTTTGAGGACCTTCTGCTTGCAGAGCACCAGGGCCCAGAGTGTTGGTTATTCAGCTTGCATGCCTTGCATGGTTACTGTTTTATTAATGTATGTGATATATGAAATGCATTCATAATGGGGCCTTTTAGTCACAAGTCCAGACATGTAACCTTTATCCTATCAGACAAAATAATTTGAAATACCAGTGGATATGTGTTGCATTTAAAAGGCCTGCTTGCCCCCATGGCTTCAGTCTCCACTAAGCCCTGCCCCCTCCTTGCATGGCAGGAGGAGATTAGCCCTCTGAGGAACGCCATTGAGACGATGGAGATGGCCAACGAAAGGCTGGGCAACCTGGTGCAGCAGCAGGCGTGCGACCGCTCCCTGCCCGTGCACCCGCTCTCCATGATGCTCAACGGCATAGTGGACCCAGCCGTCATGGGAGGCTTCGCCAACTATGAGAAGGTCCGTCTAGGCGACCTCCTGTCTGTCCCTGATCCCTGAGGCTTGTCCACTTGATTGTTCATGGGGTCCAATCTTCAATCCATTGCAGTGGTGCGACTCTCAGGGCTTATCTTTACGCTAAAATTCAAGGTACCTGCCTAACAGTAACATTTTTATTCCTATTTTACTGTTTTCAGGCATTCTTTATAGACACCTATATCAAGGAACACCCTGAGGACCTGGAAAGCATAGAGGTCCTCAAGCACCTAATTGCCTTGCAGGTGATTCCACATTTCCGCTCACCCCGTCCTTACGTTCTCAGCTTTCTTCAGAAAACACTTGTCTCTTAATGTTTCTGTTCTCTGAGCCCAGATTCCCCTCCTGGCAGACGGAATTCGGATCCATGGTGAGAAGTCAACGGAGCAGCTCATGCCTTTGCACAAGCGCTTAGTGACCTGCTTCCAGGACCTGCGGGAGAAGGTGGAGAAACTCTATGGAGTCATCACCCTGGTCAGTCCATCATTGAGTGTATGTGTGTGTCTCTGGTCTGTCAGTGTCTGCTCTTTCTCCGCACCCTGTACGCCCCTCTGGATCTGTACCACCGGCCCCAGAGGGACTCGAACTCACTTCTCTTACAGCAATCAGTCAGAATCATTGCTTTCTGTACTTGTCAGCTACTTTTCACATATTAGTGAGAGGTTGGCTTTTGAATGTCCAAAAAATAATAATAAAAAAAAAACTTCATTAAAAAAATGTATCCTTGGTTGAGTTTCTTTAGTACTGGATTTGACCATACAGGTGAATGCCTGTCCTTTATTCCTCAGTTAAATGTGTCAGGGTTTATACAGTCATGCGGTTTGATGTATGGGCTGCAGCACCCAGGAGACCTTGATGACTGAGCTTATATCTCCTTTAGATTAGGCCGTCTGCCCTCCAAAGACACTGGTAATTGGTTTATTCATCTGAAGCGGAGGTCGTCGGCTGGTTCGCCGAGCTCGTCGTCCAGTTTTTTTTTTTTGTGTCGCTGATCATTAGCTGGTTAATTGGGGGGGTCGTTGGCTGCTTAACGAGGGTCAGCGATGTGTGACCGTACCATCTGCGTGTGCCGCCGCAGCCCTGCTCGCTGACGGAGAGGAAGAAGAGCCGCGTGGGCTCTGTCGTCATGCCCTACATCATGTCCTCCACCTTGCGGCGCATGTCCACCGTCTCCACCCTGTCCACCGCCTCCTCGGGCCTCTCCAGCGGATCGACGTCCTCCGAGGGAGGTCCCTCCCGACCCTGCTCCCAGGAGTCAGTGCTCGCCCTGCTCCGTTCTGGAACCTTCCTCAGCCCCACCCAAAACACACCCCATCAGTTTTGTCCATCTTTAAGGCTTCCTCTTGACTATATCTTCGTATAAGTTTTTTTAACGATTTTGATAATTGGAAACATTAACGCTGGTATGTGGGTATACTGGTGCGTTCACACACTTAGGATATAGATGTGCCTTATTTGGTGCCTGTGTAGCTGGTCTTACAGTCCTTCGATTACTGAACATTAAAACACTCCTCTATCTCCCCTCCTCTCTTCCCACCCCAAGTTCTCTGTTGTCCCGAGCCAGTGACCGGCGGGCTTCCGTTTTATCCCAGTCCGAGGAGGACAACCGGATCAGCCGCAAGAACCGGAAGGAATGGAACGTGAGCAAGTCGCAAGTTCTGCCGGAGAGGATGTCGGACCAGGATGAGGTGGGAGTCGTGTGGGGGGGGGGGGGTCTTTGAACCTGGCCTAGCATCAGGTGACACCATGTTCATATCGGGGGTCCATCAGACCAGTATGTGAGAATGAAACCTTACCTGTTGCATTATTTGTATTATATTTGTATTGCTGTATTGTAGCTTTACTCCCGGTCTGTGACTGTGTTGCGGATCGGTCCTCACGTCCCACCCTCACGTCCCACCCTATCTGTTTCTCCCACAGACCGAGTCCACATGCTCCGCCCCTCACACCCCTCCATGCCCCGCCCCCTCACATCTCACCTTTTCATGCCACCCTCACAACCTGCACTCCAAGTCCCACCTTTACATATCTCCCCCATGCCCCCCTCACGTCTCGCCCCCTCATGTTCCCGCCCTTTTACATCTCTGCCTCCCTCGCTCCCGCAGACCCCCCCGGAGAAGCAGCAGAGGCCCAAGAGCCTGCAGCTGGGGGACCGGCGCCTCACCCTGGCGCTCTTCCAGGGCGCCTCCTCGCAGCTGAGCCTGTCACACCCGCTGAGCCCCCTGCCGGCCTCGCCGCACACTCCCCGCAGCTCCAGTACGTGGCCTGGCGGTGGCCCGGCGCACGGAGGATGTGCCACTACTGACATGTGCTGTTCCCTTTACAGTGAATGTTTCATAGGCGGGCTGCTTTGTATTTATACTCAGACATGTTGTGACAGTAACGTCATTAATGTAGAGAGTTTCACGCTGGGTTTCCTTTTGAGGCTGCCTGAGGCTGACTCCCCTGTTCTCCTACAGGTTATACGTCTATCCCGAGTGACAATGACGCAACCCCTGACACCCCTGAGACACCCCCACCCATGCCACCCAAGAAGCACGTCCATGACAGCGAACTCCGCTACAGCTCTGTCGAGGTGACGGTCATGTTGGTTAACGCTCTCTACACACACCCCCCCCCTCCCGTCATACTGAAATGTATTTTTCACCTCTATCCTTTTTTCTTTCCCTTTTTATAGTTCACCCCCCCACTGCCAGTAAAAGGAAATGACGTCAAGCCTCCTCCTCCGCCCCCAAAAACACGCAAGTCCATGCTTCCTTCGTAGTACCAAGGACTGCGGGTGGAGGACCAGGCTGGGCCTGACTGGGCCAATGCACTTCTGCTCCAAGAAGGGGCGCCAGATCCAAGTGCCACAGTGATATCAGCATTCCCGTCCAAGTGCTATGGGAAGGGTACGTGCTCGGACTTTTAAGCGCGGAGGGGAGTGACACCCAGCTCTCTTCAGCTTTCTTTGGCATTCTGTCTGAACATGGACCACTGACTACTTGATTCTAATGTTTAATTCGTTTTGGTTTGCATTCCAGAGTAGTTTTTGTTTTGGACAATAAGTCGTAGTGTGAGAAATGGTTCAGATGCACACTGTAAATAATGTGGCGAAACTGTGTGTTAGCTCTGCGTGTTTGACTACTGGGTATGGGCACAACCAAAGCTTCTGCAGTGCCGGGTTTCACCCCAGGGCCACCCATGCTAGGCATTCGTACCACAACTGATTGGGAGCAGCTGCCTTAAAAGATCTGCCATATCCTTTTAAAAAAAGGATCGACCGACCTAACCGAGAGTTAAATTGTGTTTTTATGCGTAACGAGCTCATAAGGCTGTCTGACACCATTAAATCGACAGCTTAACCTGAAGCACAGTAACCTTTAACATGACTAGTTAAGGTAGTGTGAGTTTACTGAATGAGTGAGGTTCTTTGTGCAATACATTTGCAGAACTGCTTTGTTGACACTAATTTTGTTTTGGGTGGTAGGCAAATTCACTTCATAAGAACATATTGACTATCAATGGCAGGAAATATTTTAAGATTCAGAACCTGTGTTTCATAATTATTATTTTTTTGAATCAACGTATTTTGGGAAGAACAAAATTTATCTGCTACCGGTCTCTAGCTGTATTTTGTGTAAATGGACTGTTTCTGAATCATAGGTGTGTCCCAGCCATGCAGGATGCTGTCATTAATACAGAACTGTGGCTTCACTCTGCACATTGTGGTGCCCCAGGTTGCTTGTGAATGAGGCTGGGCTTGTTTGCTTATTTGATTGTAAAGTATTTTGACTGACTTGCCAGTGATACTCTGATGCTTCAAAATTTACAGCTGTTTTTTTCCCCTCCTTCCACACTCTGTCAAATTGCTCCAGAACCACAGCCACTTTCGAGTTTGCTGCGAACAAATCAGTTTAACATGGACTAATCCTGTTTTAATTGCTGTTTCATTTTAAATAAAGTCTCAAGTAATACAGGAAATACTTTTTGTAAGTCTGCTTTATGTGTAATTTTTCAGAAGATGTGATACAGATGATGGTTCGTCTCTGTAAAGTGGCTTCAGTATTTTCAGGGACCAACAGTGAAATCTGGAAGGGGGGTGGGGGGTCTTGTAGGTTTGGTTCTGTGTCGATAGTGGGTGATGGGATGCATTAGCATGAAGACGTGTTAAAACACAGAATTTTTCAGTAAAATGTAATAACCAAGCGAATAAAATAATTAACAAACAATTGCTTGATTGGTGAATTTACCTATTTTTAAAAATAAAAATTACAACCTAAAAAAACAACCTAATCCAGGTGATATACTGGCAGTGTGAGATATTTCAAAATATCGACAGAAATGCATAGTCTGCAATGCAAAATACTGATGTAACAGAAAATAATAAAAAATAGTTTGACTAAATGTCAACATTTAAAATCGGAATCTATAGTATACGTCTGTAACCACAATGCTAGTGATGTTTCAAGGATGGTTCTCCACTGTGTGTTTATAAAACAAGGTAAATTGTGTAATTTTTCTGCATCTGCTGTAATTTTAGGTTTGTGTTTTACATTATTGGCATTTGAGACATTACAGCAACAGGTGGCTCTCTACCCAAATGACTTTAGCAAAACGAGGATCACCTGACACCAGTCACACTTAACACATTTGTGGAATGACATTGCCCCGGTGTGCTAGGTGGCCGTTTCGGAAATGTTCATTCTCTTTTCACGTTTTGGTGTGGTTAACATATGGGAATTTTGGTGTGGCTCCCTCTGTTGGAGGTTTAAGGTAATACCATAGCAGGTGCGACCCTTTGGCAATCTTTCTCTTCATCCGGACAATCTGTCGCCTCTCAATAGTAGTATCTTGGGTATATGTAAAGGGACAATACCTGAAAGCCCTGAGCACGCATGGGGGATCCAGGACTCTACAGGAAGTAAAGGCCAGACTGTGAGGGGTGAGTTGAACAGACCCTGGGGGTTTGCTATGCGGTGTAATAAAACAGGGCTGAGATGTGCCAAATTATGTTAGATTCTAGCTTTTGTCTGTACGGCAATCAGCTTGAGATGGATCTGTAGAAAAGGACAGGTTGTTTTTTTTTTCCTTTTTTTTTTTGAGTTTGCCGTAATAGATACCTCAAGACTTGCCGCATATCTCAGCATTTATCTGCAGTTTTCCCTGCTGTTCCACTTCAGTACTGAAGGGGGCAGTATGCAATTCTAAATTGCCACATATCTTTCAAAGAAATAAGCAGAGGACTGTTGCGCGGAGCTTGATTTGCTGCATTGCAAATGGAATGATGTAAGAAGCGTTATAAATGTAAACACCTCGATGCTAAAAGTCTGGATTACAGATCACATGGTGCCATAAATGTCATCACATAATGCCTATTTTAGTGATGTTATCCAACCACCGGGACCGTTCTGTGAGTACAAAGGAGGCTCGTCTGAGTGACAGAGAATTTCCCAGGCTGCTGAAGTCGACAGACACGCTCATTTCTTCACAATGCAATCGTGAGTGAGATGATTCACGGTGACACATTGGCTCACACTGCTTCTCCCCAAACAATATGACACGTCTGAAAACTGATAGACATGTTAGAAATATCTCGCCTGGCTTGTGTGGTCAAGAGACAAAATATTGATATGTCTGCAGCTTTTGAATAAAGTTTTAATTTGTAAAAAAGCACTTGAAGCAGTAAAAGCGTAATCAGCATGATAAATGCTCAGCACGACATGCTTATTAATAACATGGTGGCTCATTGGGTACCACTGTGGTCTCACACCTCCCAGGTTGAGGATAGGATTTCTGACCTGGATCTGTGTGGAGGTTTGTTTGGGTGTCCTGTTGGTGCTCTGACTTCCCCCTGCATAGGCGGATATGGAGATTCTGTCGTCTCTAAATTGCTGTCAGTGCGCAGTTGTGTGTGATGGCAGTGAGGGACTGGCATGCTGTCTGGGGGTGACACTGTGACACTGTGGCCTGTGCATTCTGGCACAATTACAGGCTCACTGTGGCCCAACATAAGAAAAAAACAGCATGGCTAATTCTGAAAGACACCATGATGAAAATGCAATTTTTACCACAGTCATGGTATGTAAAGACGTAGCCTACGGGGTTGTTTTTTGTTTTTTTCTTTCTTCTCAGTCATGACATCTTGCCATGGGCAGGCCTGTCCAGGTATGGAATGTTTGACGATCCCTGCCCGAAAGTGAATCAGTGCTTGTGGAAAGTGGGAGATCGGTGTGCTCCTCCGTGCCGTCATTTTAGAGGTTTGGAGTAAGCAAAACTGCTGACATTAGAGGGAGCTTAAACTCCAGCGATTTCAAATATACTCCCTGCCACGATGCAACGATCAGGGCAACCAGTGCAGGAGAAATATTGTGAAGGAAGGATTTATTTTTGTAAGGTTTGCTTAACAGAAAGAGGCAGCTCTTCCCGAGGAGATCATGACGCACAGTGATGATGTCATTACTTGGGGGACCAAGCATGTACTCTTGAATGAAGTGAGTGCTACCCATGACTTAAGATGTTTTTTTTTACTCCTCATACTTAAGAGTGCTGGAAATTAAGCATAAAACCCTAAATAAATCATCCAACACTTCAGTTTATTAGGCTGTAAGAAAAATACAACTTGGCTCCCTCATAAACAAGGACCCTGAATTCAGGTCAGACCACACTTTGCATGTAAATGGTGACACTGAGCTTAGACACAAAGCAGAGGCCGTGTTGGATGACACGACTCATTTCTGTCGGCCCATCAGCAGGATGGCAAGGCATAGATGCTATCGTAGAAGCAGAACGAAGCCAAAACTGACATCCATTCTTCTTCCATAGCTGTGTATCTGTATCCAGTCCAAGGTCAGGGAGAATCTAGAGTCTATCCCAGGAAGCACTGGGCATAAGGACATGCAGCTCAATTAATTCATTAGCTTAATAACTCAACCAGGTATTGATTAGCCAAACAAGCTGTGCTAGTGGCTGAGTAAAAGAGTCAAAAATACTTTGGTGTATTGGATGGTTGCTACAAATACTGGGGTGTGGGGGAGGTGAGGTTTAGGAATGACTAAGATTGCTAACACTTGGTAACACTTACTATGAATGCCTTTAAGTACACATTCATAACACATTATAATGTGTTCATAAAGCTTAATACACATGGCTGTAAATATTCATATAAGGTATAACACATTATAGATATGTTTATTATGCATTATGAATGCTTTATGAAGCTGTCATCTATAATGCAGTATAGATACCTTCATAATGCAGTAGATAGCAGTAATGCAGTAGAACCACTAAAGATAGATATCTTTAGTGGTTATACCAACCATTATAATGCATTATGAAAGCATCTATAGTGCATTAAGGATAAGAGCTTCATCGGAGCTTAAGAAGTAATATAATCATTAATATAATGCCTTATGACTGCCAATAGAAGATGCTGTAAAGCTTTATCAATTCTTATACCGACCATTAAAATGCATTATGCAGGTATCTATAATGCAATATAGATAACAGCTTCAAGTATAGTGTTGCCATCATAGTTTTACACCAAAACGAGGATCATTTAAACATCATTTTCTCTGATTGCCTAAGACATTTTCAAAGTACAGTATCTTGGACAGGATGTCAGTCCAAATGTAATAGATAACCATAATTTTGCAGCTAAATAGAATAAGTGAATAATGACAAATGTGGTTTTGTCATTTGTGTTAATTATTAAAAAGATTTTATGGAATTTTTATGGATTATGCATTATCTGTAATACTGTCAAATAATTCACAATAGTAATAATGTGAGTTTGTATAGCAAGATAATTACGTATTCTCTCTTTCGTAGTGGCAGTACATCTAATGACTAGCTAACGATTTTAGTTACTGAGCAACAACATCTAATGAAAAATTCAGAGCAATATCATTTTAAATACATTCATAAAATTTATGGGTTCAGGATCAAAAGACAGCAATCAGTTTACTAGCTCATCTGATTTTTATTCACAAAAGAGAAAAAAATACAATATATATCTGTTATGTTCTTCTGGATTACCCTTAATGAGAGAGTTTTTAACATAACAAGTGGAATGAGACACTAAAAATGCAAAGCATAAAATCCCTTAATGAATAATCCTTTCTTAAACCTCCCACACAAACAAACTGAAGTGGTGTTAAATGAAAGAGTCCATGAAGAAGTTCCTCTTTGGTGGGTGGGTCTGGGTATCGTTCACGCTACTCCTGTTTTGTGGCTATTCTCCCAAACCTCTCTGAGGTACTTCTGGAAAGATCCAGGGCCCCTCGAAGGTCTGGTCCAGCCCACCTTTCTGTTCTCCTCTTCACTGGCATGACTTGCTGGCTGTGTGCTTGTTTCATTATAAGGCCTCTTGTGGCTTTAAGGCAGTGTGGTGACATCATTTCCAGTGTCAACCTGATCTGTTTGCCATGTTCTTGATGTGTCAGGCTGCCGCTCCTTGGATTTCTGGGCTCTGTGTTTTTGTGGCCCCAGTAACTGGGTGGAGCCCTGACCAGTGTGCGCTTTTCCTGTCTGAAACCCAGTTGATCTTTCCCGTCCCCTTCTGGAAGGTGCTTTTTGTGTTTAGCTTGACACCTGCTTTCCCTCCTGTTCCTGCCGACGCTGTTTCCACAGAGACGGACGCCCCTGAGGAAAGACCCTGTTACCTGCCCTGTCATGTGGCCAGTCACCGTGCCGCGTGATAATGTCCGGCGCTCTACCTGCAGCCTCTTTCACAGGGTCCCTCTCTCTTCTTGCCGTTTTATAGCTAAAATCATTGTGACACTTGACATTTTTTTCCTTGACACAACCAACACTTTTTTCTGCCTGTATGGCCAGGCACTGAATTTTTCTGTTCAGCTGTTCTGGATATAATTTGCTCACACGTTGCACCATTAGCGATAGTGTTACTCAGGAAATACCCTGATTTAGAAACCTCTACATTTAATGATTTAGCTGCTATACTATACCTTTCTTCCCTGCTGTCAGTCACCTTCCTCCACAGTTTGTCTAGGCCAACATGGTCATTTTATGGATATTAAACCTGCCTTATAACAATCATTCATTTTAAATAAAGATTCTCTTTGGAATCATTTTCTGGGGCCTCCTTTCGGATTTTGCACAAACAATTCCTTATCTTGCCTTGTGCCCATGGCTTCCAGGAGAGGACCCTGTGTGGGACAAGCAGGTATAGATACCGTATGGATGGGTGGATGAATGGATGGATGTTTCTTATCCCAGGAGAAATTTTTGCAAGGGTACAACAGCAGTTCCTCTGGGTCGATCCTCAAAGACCAGGTCATTTGTAACCCTTGCTTGTAGACTTTGATCATGCTTCTCTTCAAACAGATCACTCCCACATGTGTAACCTGTGTAACCTGATAATTAACCCATCCATCCATCTTCCATAATCACTTATCCAGTACTGTATATAATCTCGACAAGCCTGCTGCCTATTGCTGATGGCACAAAGTGTGGGTTCAGGAACACCAGACCATCAGGTAGTTTTTTCCCATCAATTTTCGTTTTTTCCCCATCAATTAAAAAAAAAGTGTTCATTATGTCAATGATTTTCTTGATAATCTATCCATCCATTTTCGATACCCGCTTGTCCTAGGCAGGGTCATGGAACCTATCCCAGAAGCTGCGGGCACAAAGCCGGGAATAACCCAGGAGGGGGTGCCGGTCTGTCGCAGGGCACACACATGCTCACATATACCATATAGACGCCCATGTATACCTACGAACAATTTGGCAACTGCAATTCACCGTAGCATGTTTTTAGATTTAGAGAATAAAATTATATTATTTATTATTTACGTAACTGTTCATTCAGATGCTCAGTCAGGACTGATTCATTAAAAAAGAAGAGTTTCCACAGCAAGACCAGGTCTACCACCCACAGGTCCACTGAGTGACTGAGGACACATTTCTTGCATAATGAGATGGATGGCAAATGGAAGTGACATGTCATTTTCACTTGTCATTACCTCCCCTGACCCCCTGAATCACCCGGCAGTTTTATGCTTCCTCAGCTGCACAGAGCCCTATGGCGGCTACCTGGCGGATCTTCTCCAGATGGACTGATCGGCCCCTGCATAGAAGTGCCTTCCGTTACTGTTTTGTATTGTAGTTGCTGCTGAACCCGGGGCTGAATTCTGTGTGCTGCCTCTCTGCGTAATTCTGCATGAGGTTTTCAGTCAGCTAACAATGAGGTTTGCTCATCAGGTAATGACACACGCCACACTGACAGCCTCTTATCCTTTTAACGGGCCAAGAGAATCACCCAAGAGTTTTGGAAAGTGCGGCGCTCCCTAACAGTGCTGCTCATGGCGCCGTCCGAGCACCGGGCTGCCTGGTCTGTTTGCATCATTTCTCTCCGTGTTTACGTTTGTGGGAGCAGTCTCTTCCGGGCTATTTTAGACCCCCTCCATGGTAAGTTTACTGATCCCATCACTCAGGCAGTGGCATTTTTTCCCCCCACTGAGTGTAGCTTGCATACTTGCCACCACCAGCTCTTGAAATCGCTCAGCCCCCGTCTGCTATGTCAGGGCTGGTATATTATGGTTAATTTGACTTTTCTTGGTGAAATACAATGGAGTCTCAGGGTGTCTGTGGTAATGTGGCTTTGAGTGTCTGTGGGGAGTTTGCTTGCTCCCCCCTGCACTCCGCCCCCCCCCCCCCCCCACCACCGTCAAGCCAGGCCTCTAGGTCACCCTGAGTAGGCCTGGGCTATATCAAATTGATTTTGTACCATGCATACGTAATAATCACCAGGGCTTCAGATGACAGGTGAACCATTTGGTTGGACGCTGGCTTTCTGGTACTAGACGAACATTTATTTACGCCCACAATTTAGTAAGCAGTTTAATAGTACGGCTTAAATATTAATTAGGCATTTTATAATTCCCAAATGTTAGTAATTAGTAAAATCTGCATATCCTTATGTTTAATAAATGTGTCAGACTTTTAACTGCAAACCACCAAGTCTTTTTACCATGTTGATCCACAAGATCTCCTCTCTTAAAAGGTGTTGTACCTGCTGTGCTGTTCCTAATTTCTTCACTGCGACTTCAGTGCATATCGCATATCGCACTGAAGTATACCAAACCATAGTATACCAAAAACCGGTGCAATGTGCTCTGCCACGTTTGTCCAGGGGGGTGGTCCTGTGATCTGTTTGGCACTGTTCTGCTTGTTTGTTTCCAATGCTGAGGGTCTCCCCGGCCCAGCTGCCAGAGCTCTGGTGAGTTTGACCATCCCCAGACCAAGTGGCAGGTGTGGCACCCAGTGAACGATGGACACCTGGCATGGCGGATCGCACAGTCTGAGGCTCCACCTTCCCTGGCTGCTGTTGCCATTATCGCCATCGGAGCAGAACAGGGAATAACAATAAGACACACAGACATGTGTTATTATTATGGGTGAGACTTTCCTTTTGTTGAAAAATCTCATTTTCTCTTAATGAGGATCCTTGGGAACCGGCTGCCAAAGTGTTTGCACTTTCTGAAGGTGTGTCTTTTTAAACAGGCACCTCAGGAAATAATAAGGCATTTAATTGGACCTCTGTCTTCAGAGCCATGCTATACAAATGAGGCACTGGATCTCCCCCCCCCCCCCCCCCCCCCCCCCCCCCCCGCAGTACAGATGTGTACTTTGATTATGCATCACGCTGAATGAGAGCGTCATTTAGACGACGTCAATATCCCCGCCCCGACTTGTCTTCCCTCCTCCCCAAACGCTGCCTGATTCACATTCCCCAGGCTGTGAGCTTAGAAAATGTTTTCACCCACAATTCAGTGTTTTACAACACGGATGACACTTTTCACTTCTACAACAGACACAGACACACTCACAAGGAAGAAGCAGGAGACCGTATAGATGGAAGGTTCTGGTGCTGCCTGAGATAAAGGATTCGTCTAGTGATGGCCAAAGGAAGCTTCATGAACCAATTGCTGTATTTTCTGACACCACTAGATGGTGCTCTCTGTTCAAAAAAGGGCTCAATTCATGCCCCAAATTAAACCAAAGGCGCTGTCTAGTGTAGTGGAGTGGGCAGTGGTGGCTTGATGGTTAGGGTAGCGCACTTGTAATTGAACGATTGCAGGTTCGAATCCTCCACCAGCAAGTCACCTCTGAGGTACCCTGAGCAAGGTACCATCCCCAAGCACTGCTCCCCGGGCGCTGAATTAGCTGCCCCCTGCTATGTCACGAAAGTCACATATGGGTCAAATGCAGAGGTCACATTTCGTTGTTGCGCACTGTGTGCTGTGGTGTGTTGACAATGACCACTGATCACTAAATTCTAATTCTAATCACTAGATCCATCATGTAGTATCCACCCCCCCCCACTGGTGCTGTCCCTGCTTAAGGTCACCCATGCTGACTCAACGGAATGAATGCAATTTGGGATGCCATCCAGCCAAAAGCCCTCTCCCATGCACCCTGCAAAACATTGCATTACTCCTAAATCAGCCTTAATTTTACTGTACGAGAGCTACTGTGACATATATAACTATAAATACTGGCAAGACTGAGAGCGAATGGACAGTCCAAACCTATGGTTCTGCAAGGCCTTCAGGATTCCATCCAATGTGCAGCCGACAGTGTCATGTGACATGAGCCACAGACTTTGGGGGGGAAATCCATAGGTGGGAAGAATATGGAGATGCTGACAGCGTGAGATGGATTATTATTATTAGTATTTCATTATTTAGTGGCTCAGCATATGCTTTTATCCAAAGTGACCTGAGTAGTGTGTAATTTCTCTCTTTTAGATGAGTATACACTGAAGCGGTGCAGGTTATCCGCCCACCCACGCAAGCAAACTGAATCTGCAGGAATTAAGTCCAGGGTTCTTAGCCTCTTGGAAACACACTGACTTTGAGATTCACACAGTTGGGTGCTCTGACTGGAGCAGCTGGATGCAGGAGCTTGCAGTCTTAATGTCTATCTATAGACCATCTTCGTCCAGGTGTAGGTAGCCTTGTTCAAGCCAAGCATTAGATGCGAGGACCTCTGCACCCAATCCATTAGGCTCTGTGATCCGTGCAGCTAGAATGGGCTATTTGCGGCGAGATCTGCCAGCCGCGCCAGAACTCTCCACCAGCCTCGCGAACACGCCCAGCACTGAGGTGGCGTGAACTTCAGCCCCAGCGCTTTTAATTTGCCACGTGGGCCCCGCGGAGGCTGCCATGATGGGAGTGGGTCCCGGCAGCCCATTAAAAACACCAGCTGCCACTGATTCAGGCTCCGACGCCCCCCCTCTCGCTGACGCGCTCCTTGTGGTGAGTGCCTTTCAGTCATCATACTAAAAAAACCCTTCATTTAAAAATTAAATCAAATTTAAAAATAACATAGGTGCAGTATATTAAGTTTCTGCGATATATATTTTAATTATGGAGACATAAATAGTGACCATGCATGCATATTTATTCAGCTATATAATTCATATCCTCAATTTCCTCACTGAGCAGATAATATTAGACAGGGAGCAAAACACAGAATGTAATATTTAGTGCTTGTCTTCATTCTACTGAACACTAAATTATGCAACAATTCAAGTACTCTCGTATGTCTATATTCCTGCAATTAACTTCATTTTGGAGGTGAATTATGTAGCTATGACGACGCCCGTGACATCAGTGATGATGTCAGCCGTCCAGTTCGATTCCATCGATGACTTTTGCGACCACACAGACTTCAGCCCCAATGGTAGCCGGGATGGAGTCTGCTGCTGTAGTATTTCACCTGCAAGGGAGCCAAGCCAGAGCAGGTAAGACCCAGAACTCTCCGTTTGCCTCTGACATGCATCTTAATCACTGGGGAAACAGCAGCCGTAAGAATAAGCCGAATACAGTTAACTTTATTAACCAAACAGTTAACTACCAATCGCCAGTGATCCTTGTCATTACTATAAATTGTTTCTTCATATTAGATTCTCTCTCCAATAAATTTCACTCATACAAACAAAACCTTTATTAACATTATTAATATTAAAAAACGAAAATGAAATCTGAAAATAATGATTCATATCCTCCGCTTCCTCATGGCTAGTACAACACGCGCTCCTTAGAAACTCTCCATTGCTGCAGGACTGATGGAAGATAAATACAATGATACAATGACACCCTGTAAGTGCACTTTAATACAATTTAATTTTTCATTGTGACAGAAAGGAGTGTCACATTGTTGAAGATACTATCTTCTTTGCAAACTCCACACAATAAAACCCAGGTCCCAGTGGTGTGAGGCAACAGTGCTAACCACTGCACCACCATGCCGCCCCAACATTTTGAATATATTACATAATCATAATGCAGCAATTACTGCTTTTTAACTTAATCCATAGAACATGCTAGACAGTGTAACCGGTTGCCTTAATGTCTGTCCTTCTCTCTGCGTACTGAATCCCACTTAGTTGGGGCGGGTAGCGCAGGGTTTTAAAAGCAGTGGGAAAGAGTTTCTGCATGATCCAGTGCTATCTTAAGGTAAGCTAAGGCATAACACTGGGAGGGCCACTTCAGCACATTGTGGATTCTGAGGGCAATATAAAACCAAAGGAATTGCTGGAAGTCGTTACTGAGTCACAAACAAAACTGTTCTTTGAAGAAACACAGGTTAAGTCCAGTTACTGAGGAAGTTCATTCAAGGAGTGGTATACAGATTTAGCAATGTCTGACTTAAAATGAATCATCCATCCATCCATCCATCCATCCATTTTCTATACTTGTTTGTCCTATGCAGGATCATGGGAGCCCAAAGCCTATCCTGGAAGCTACAGGTGCATAAATTGATAATAATAAACTACATCTGCTCCCAATAATAATTGCTGACTTCTTAAGACGTCAATGGGAGTACGCCTAACGCATATAAACCATTTATAACTGTTCTCTATATTCAGTCAAAACAAAGCAGTGTAAACTCTACTTAACAGCCAGGCTAATGTCAAAACTTAAACCAGCACAGGACCCTGATTCCACAGTCAAATAATTGCTGTGGGTAAATAGTTTGTTCTTAGCTACGTGCCTCAGAATTTGTATGCAAATTCAGATGTCTCTCATAAAAAAAATCATGTTGCAAAAAGAGTTGTGAAACGCATGCATTTATTGCTATCGTTTATTCTGTATATACACTTCTTAATATACACAACAAAGACTGGGACTTGTATCACTAGATCAGGGCTCTTCAAATCTCGCCCTCGATTCCAAATCCAGGCCTTGTTTTGAGTTCTCCCAGGTAGTTAGTTTAATAATCACTGATTCTGATTGGTCAGAGACTTCACACCTGACTGACAGGTAAAGGGAGGCTGGAAAATCAGCAGTGCTTGGCCTTAGAGGACCGTGATTGGAATAGACCTGCACTAGATGTTCACCACACACACACACGCATATATATATATATAGAATGAGTTGGTCATTCTAAATTAACCTCAATGGAACCACACATAGCTCTACATTAGGGTTCTTTATGCATCCGTATAAAACAACAGGACAATTTGTCCGTTTCTTCATCTGTGTCTATGTTCACACAGCTGCCGCGAGGAATTTTTACAAAATGCCTGGACTTTTCTCCTGAACGGGAACCACCACCCGGGCCTTATTCAGAGGATGTTTGTGGACTTCGCCCTCGTTAGCTCGTAGCTGTCAAGTCTCCCGTATTTTACCCCTCTTTCCCGCCGTCCTCCCGTATTAGTTTTTTCCCATAAATCTCCCATATTATAATATCTGTAGGAATTATTAGCTCAGGTAAATTTTAATATCTCTACCAATATGTTTTGAAATTAGTTAAATTTTTATTAATTATTATTTAATACTGATTATTAAACAATTGTTATGCCGCATGGTCGGCTCCTCCAAACTCAATTGCGGTATCCCCGTAAGTCTATTAATGCGAGACTTAAATGGGATTCGTTAATTACCAGTATCGCTTAGTAACCTGAGTTAGAAGGCTCGTCCAGCAAGCTGCATCACCAGGTAATGTACACGATTGTTAGCGAAGCTCCCCTCACGGCCGATGAGAGAGAGTCTCGCGATATTTCAGGTGAGATTGAGGTATCTGAACGTGTAGCAAGATCGCACAGAGGCAGGGAATATTGTGAGCACTCAATGAACGGAGGCTGAAGTTATGTAAAAGACATGCATTTATTCCTAACTAACACTGCAACTAACATAAGACAGACATTACACTTAACACAAACAAACAAACACGAAATTACAGAATAGAAACAAACAATGTAATTATGGAAATGCGATGACCGAATTTAAATGAGTAATCTTAAAAGGGAAATACTGTTCTGCAAAGCAAGCCCCGTTTGTGGAAACACGACCCTAAAGTTATATAGCAGGTTAACAGAACAGCTTAGGTTGTTAGAATGAAAGAAAGTTGGTTTACTTGGTTGCAGAGCAAAGGTGTGTGTGTGTGTGTGTGTGGGGGGGGGGGTCTTGGCAGCTGGTTGCAGAGCCTGATGAGCTGATGGGATGATGGCACTCAGGAAGGCGCGGCCTTTGGAGCAGTTATTGGAGTGGAGCCCCTTGGATTCTCTCTCCTTGTGAAGCTTTGTCTTTGTTGTAGTTCTCTGTTCAGCTGGGCCTTCACCGGAGGGCTTCTTGTGGGCTTCTCTTCTCCTGGGCTGATGGGCTTTTCTCTGCTCTTGGGCTGATGGTCTTTCTGCTCCCTGATGATCTTTCTGCCCCTTTGTTCTGAGGTGCCAGGTTTTTATGGTCTAAAGTTCATGAATAGGGATGCCCAGGAATTCGACTCCTGGACCAATGGCTGGCCATCCATTTGACAGGCTTTCGGAACGGGGTCCGTATCAATCCTTTTGGGATCAGGAGTGATTGTCCATCAGTTTGACACCAAACATGCCATACCAGCTTCACAGGTTCACACCTCATACCATCTGTATTAATTGATTAATAATTCCTTATATTATGTATGTGACTGACTCACATCAGTATATGATGCAGGTGTTTTGGGTTGCACCTCAACAGATGTTACACTTTGTACAGACATTACATCACATATTCACATTAAAACAGCACATCTTATCCATAGATAGGCGTGGCCGTTAGTTTGGGGTAATACCAATTTAAGTTGCACATCTGGAAACAACATATTTTGTTTGGTGTGGCTTATCCCAATTGATCTTCTCCAGAATGGATAAGGTACACCTTAATTCAGTTCTTTTAATATAGCATGGTAGAACACAGAAAGCTTGGTAACGGACTACAAAGATCAGATAAGGACCACAAAGGAATGTCGGAAGAGAAGGGGGGGGGGGGGGGGTTGTTAAACAAAGAAAAAAGAATCTCTGAAAGTTAGGACACACTACGATACCTGGTTAGACCATTCAACTTTCCAGATTCTTCTGGTATAACCATGAGAACATATATACAATGGTAGCTATACCTATGTGTTTATTCAAATTTATATGTGTTCAAGTGTAAAGGGGTAAAATAGGTGATACTCCGTGAACATGGTTATAAGGGTGGCACACAAAACACTAAGATTATCTGAGGACACATACAAACATAACCTATCTGTATATTGAGACTAGTAGTCATAAGTAAATCAATATACAGGGTATACAAAAGCCAAACTTAAATGAAACTTTCTTTAGGGTTTTGGTCTGTTGGGTGAGTGGTATGTAAGGAAGGATGTCTGGGGAGGGAGTTGTGTGCCAAGTCGAGGGACCCCTGTCCTTGAGGTCCACTCTGCTGTCTGTAGGTCCCTAAATCTTTGGGCAATAAAAGTTGGAGTGCTGGCCTCCCTTGTTATCTGTGTGTCTGTGTTTATGTGTGTAACCCCCCTTTGGTGCCTCTCGTACCAGGCTCGCCTTGTCTCAGGGCACCTGGAATTTAGGCCCTGTGATATGTGCATGTGTGATCCTACATATCATTTAAAAAAAATTCATCTGTCTCTCCAAACTGAACTGTCAGTAGCCTCGTGAGAACTGCCACCTGCAGTAGTCTGCAGGTCATTTACAACATTAACCAGGTCATAAATGCGGAGGTTAAAATGGCAATGCTGTGTGCCAAAAACAACGTTACTTTCACCTTCTGTGATGACTTCAACAAGGATACAAAGTCTGCAACAAATCTGTATAACAAGTCATTAGTGAATGCAAGAGAGTCACATGAGTGAACATGAGAAATTAAAAGAAAATGTGTAATGAAAATAAAATGTCATGTAAATGACAAGTGGATATTTTAGATTTCTTGCACACCTGTCTTAAAATGTAAGGGATACTGGAGCTTGGTTGGGGTGGTAGGATGGCTCGCGGTGGGTGCCGGAAAATTTCCCTTATTTTCAAATCCAAAACTTGACAGGTATGCGTTAGCTACCTTGACCTGTGCTATGGCTGTTCCCGGTGAACACCAAGGCACTCGCCGACAGGAGGACCTTGCAGCCCCTGCAGGTTACGCAGCATCACTACATCCTGCAGGCCGGCTCTCTATGTGCTCCCTGAGCTCCGCCTCCTGCTGATGGGTCCCATCCAGGAGCAGACCCTGAATAGTCTTCTTTGACCTCAGTAACTCTAGGCTGATCTTCAATGTCATCAGGAATTTGACATTTGACAGTCTCAGGCTCTGCCCACTGACCACCTTTGAGATATATCAGTCGGCCATAAATCTCATTGATGCCTCGGTCTTCTCTGACATATCAGATGTCAATTATCAAGTCTTTTATAAGTTCAATCAACCATATTGCTTTTGCTACACTCAGAACCCTTCAGGGCTCGAACATGATCCACTGTGGTCTCAAGGAAATCCCCCCCGGACTTTGGATTTGCTCAGTACCCTGCAGCTGCTGAACTGTAAAGGCAGCGTGCTCCAAAGTCTGCACCCAGACCTTTTCAAGTACAAAAAAGACTTCAGCACGTTGACTTCAGTCACAACCACCTGCTGACCATTTCTGGGTTCCTCTTCAGCTCCTTTTCCACAGCCATTCACATGAACTTCTCCTCCAGCTTCTTCACGTGTGACTGTAGCCTGGTGTGGTCCACATCATGGGTCGGATCTCCCGAAGACAGTGCTCTGCATTCAGGGTCTTCTCTGGGAGGACCTCTGGTCTGTGTGTATACCTGAGTATGTCTGGCATGTTCTGTCTGGCACCCTGGGGCTTCAGATTTTGGGCGGAGCAGCTGACATACTCTACAACAACCAATGGAAGATCTACTACCAATGGTATATCACGTTATCCAATCGGAAGAGCCGGTGGGTCCTAGAACCCATAATCCACAAGACATCTGATGGTCCCACCACCTCTAGTTGCTTGGAGTCACCTCCTCTGCAATCTGATTGGTTATCTCTCCAACCCAATCATTTTTCATTCTGCCTGCAAAACATTTTTGTGTAATTGAAACTCCCATCAGCGAGCCAGGAGGCCTCGATGGATCAGCCTAGGTTCACCTGTGCTGCATTAATGACGTAGAGTCGGTATGACTTCTTATGGGTCGTGCATGAGCTCATCCCCCATCTGGAGGAGGACGTGGAACCCATGTGGGTGTGGCCATGCGTCCCGGACTGTGACAGGGAGGCCAGACAGCAGCCTGCTGGACAGCGTGGAGAGCAGCATCTAGTGCAGCCGCAAGACACTATGCATCATCTCCGGATACTTCCTGCGGAGTGACTGGTGCGGGCTGAAGCTGGGCCTGGCACACATGTAGCTGTTCTCAGAGAACCGTGACGTACTGGCCAGGAGCGTAGTTAGAGATGAATGGATAGGGGGGCTGAGTCTTTACTGGGGGGGCAATGACAAACTTACATATAATATAAAAACGATTCAAGACTTAAGCCAATAAATGCACATTTATTTGGGTGGGCTAAAAAACATTTTAGGGAGGCTAAAGCCCCCCTAAATCAGGTATAATGACACCCCTGGTTCGTCTTCTTGTAGGTGATGCCCTCCACGTCCCCTGTTGCAATATCAGTGGCTGCGCATGAAAGTCCTGCCTTGACTGGCCCCCCAACACCCCCCATGCCCAGCGAGTCCTCTGAGAGAAGCTGCGATCCCTCATCATGCAGCCTCATGCTGCAGACGGGTACCTACCGTGAGTCTGAGACCAGCAGAGCACAGTGTGGCGACCAGGGCCCAGGGCTGGACAGCAGGACATGTGACTCATGCACACAGTGTGTCTGTCAAGTCATCGATCAGACGGGGATGCAGCTATGATGCTTAGGCTGAAAGTAAGAAGCTAAATTTCACAATGCTTAATACTCAACTGTGAAGATTCTGTGTGTCTTTCCATGTGGAAAATACCTCCAGATTTTAAAATTGATTTAAAATATGCTAATTTTACATCTTAGTGAGTCATTTCAGAACTTAGCAAAATCCAGCAGGACCTCGTTAGACCAGATTGGAGCACAAAATATGGAGCACAAAATATGGACTTCAGTATCCAAACTTAAGAGACATTTTAATAGAGCCATAGATTTACAGCAGAATTGTATTCACTGCATTGAATCAGCCTAGGCTTTTGGTTGCTGCTCATTGTATTAAAGTGTCTACATTTAGACTTGTTGTTCGGCGACTTCTGCCCCTAATTGTGTATTGCCCAGGCTGCTAGTATTTGATGTGAAGAGACCGTGATAATGGTGTGTACTGCTGGTAGATACAGGCTTAGAAGCAGAGCTTTTGTGTCTGACAATGAAACCTTTTTCCGGAAGCCAGCTGAGGAAGAGTTAGAGTTTCTTTAGAAGGCGGCAGGCAGCATCACCGCCATTCAGCGTCGGCCGAACCATGAACCATGTGGGAGGCTTCGGCCCCATGATGTCCTCCTGCCACCTGGACAAGAGCGGGTGTCTCTACCAGCTTTTTAGCCCTCCTTCTGAATACAGCCCGGGAAGTGACCATCAGACACAAGAAGGCCTACAGTGAATGTGCCCTGATTAAAAGATCACAGCTGATGTCTGCACACTGAGGTGATTCGGGGATTATTATTGGATTTTAAATTATGTAACAGACAGAGCAGAGGCGTATAGGGGGGCGCAGGGTGGGTGTAATATTCACCATATCTCTCTTGTGCACATCTGGTACTGTTTTATGGATAGGGCTTAGGAGGGTACGTTTTTTTCTTGGTGCCCGTGGATGAGCAGGTGGAAACTTTTATATAGTCATCAAACATTTAACGCAAGTGGGACTCAATGGTTAAAAACATGAAGATTATTATGGAAGAGATGAGGTCGTCTTGCTTGTAGGGATGTTGAATTAGTTGGTCTTATGAAGCGAGTTGGTGTCAGCTGGGGACGTGACAAGAAAAAAAAATCATGAATCCTCCATCGGTTACTCATGCACTCGCTCCTTCCAGGGAGGCTCTTCCAGGCTACAGATATCAGAGGTTTGGATTGAAGGAATACATGGGCTGCTGTTACAGCCTTCAGTCCACCTCTCTGACTTTCTGTGGCACCTGGGACCTGCTCACAGTTGACATTTAACTGAACTGCCTTAAAAGCAGTCAGACACACCACAGACAGCTAAGGTGAATTTTCTGGGTAGGTAGTACCTGGCTCAGAGAGTTAGAAATGTTACTGGTTTGAGTCTCGACCTCAGCAGATTAATCGCACTTCCATTGGGCCCTTGAGCAAGGCCCTCAAATCCCTGCAGTGCTCCTGGACTCTGGATAAGTGGCCCGACCCTGTGCTCAGACCACAGGTTTGCTCTTGCCTATATTTATGGACAGTATTGCTCACAAAAGTAATCCATTCCTGACAGAGGTAGAAAGTCCAGGTCCAGAAAGTACAAATCCAGACTAAGGTTTTGTTTCAACCAACCAGCTGAGTAAACAGAGTCACAGTCACAGAGTAATCAACTAGTTGCTTAAAACAAAACTTTGGCCTGGATTTGTACTTTCTGGACCTGAACTTTCTACCTCTGTCTGTAATGGGTTACTTTTCGGAGTCACTTCCCCAACAGTTTCTGTGTTTGTCTCAAAGGACAGCAAGATGTGAAAAAAGCATTTCAATCCGCTTGTGCAAATTGCAAATAAAGCACCACTTCATTAATTCATATATTTACTTAGTATGTTGATTGCATACATATGTAATGAAATAACACAATTCATCCACTGCTATTATAAAACAAGAGGCACAAAGAAAATGTTCCTTGGAACCTGTGTGGTGTATACATTACATTGTTCTTTATTAGGTTCCTCATATTTTCACTAAGATATTGTGACATCATAATCAGGACTTTGACTGGTCCTATTTGTTAAATCTAGATTTATGAATACAAAGGTATGCAAGCCATGATCCTGGACAGGATAAGCAGTTGTGAAGTGGATGGATGGATGTTTTTCCCAAAAAAAAAATCCATTTTCCTTTATGCCTTCCATTCCTAATGAAAGCCTGTGTCGACTGCATAAGCAATATCTCAGCCTTCATATCCCAGATAAAGCAACAAAGACGTGTTACTTTGGCACATACTGTTTTTCTCTGATGAAAATTCCCTGCCCCTCAGCTGGTTGATTGCCTTGGCATAGCATGACCCTCACTAATGGAGAGTGACCTTTTTAAACACACTTGGGACTGCAAATGGCAGGTTAATAGACCACTGATGTGTGGTTTATAGATGGGAAAATTGAAAAAAAAAATATAAGAGAATGCTTAAAAATGTAGGTTACATTCTTTTTTTTCCTGAAAGTACAGACTCATGCATAGACTCAAACCTGATTAGACCAGCCGTAATTGTCCCCGCCGTAGGACTGAGGACCACGATCGAGCAAGATAAAACGTTCATACTTAATGGAGTCTTACAGTACCCTGTTCTTGAAAGCCCAGGACAGACGAGACAACGCCTCCCGCACTTTCTCCACAAAAGGGGATACATCAAATCTTCTAGATAGAGCTAAATGACAAAAAACAACGTTTAGTACACCTTCGATGGCGACGTGATGACTGGCGATTTTATTTATAGCTGCTTTCAAAACTTAAAGAAAATGAGGAAGCAGCTGGTCGATCCCCGTTTCCGACTGCTCGATTGCGTCTCCGCTCAAAGCTGCGCTTTCCTCGCTACTTGAACGATCCGGATCAATCGAAGTAAAGACCCCCGATACACCTGGATCTAAAAGGCGAAAGAACTCAGACACCACTCATTTTCAAAAAGTAGAAAATGGACGTGTTTTCTGTGTTATCCTAACCCTGAGATTAGTATTTCACTCTCATTAATGCTTATCACTGAAAGCTCACGGCAGGTGCTATAAACGTAGTTGAATCGCAGTGATAAAGATATAACGCAATAATATCGTCATATGTCGAGCATCTCTTTGCTGTGAAAATAAATTTTAAAAAATCAAATATGAGCTTATAACTTTTCACTGCTACTCAAAATAATCAAGCGCAATCTTTGCAAAGCTTGATTAGTAAGATTATATTTGTAAGTATTATTTGCAATTACATAATATTAACACAATAGTTAGTGAATTTTACATACAACCCTGTGTTTGCTCTATTGCGGAACATATTTATTATGTCCCAGTATAAATCCATACATACATTCATCCATATTCCATCCACTAACCCAGTATATGGTCTCACAGAGTACTACTATAATTGTCAGGCAATGATATACAATAAAAAAAAAAATAGATGCATTTCGAACTACTCAGACAATTGTATTTTTCATAGCGGGCAGCTCTTTGTGGATACATGTCTCTTTCACCCAGAAAATGCCACACAGTTCTGAGTAGCAGGTATCATCCATTAATTGCTACAGTAATTGTTAGGACAAATTCGGGACCCTTCAAAGTCTAACACTCGCAATGCCAGTTTGAGGCAAACCTTTGAATATTTAATTAACCCTTTTAATCTAAAGTTACTTGTCAAACCGTCACCTTCCCATTCATTCAGATTTTACTTGTGCGACATGTGGGACACTGAACACCTTTGTTAAGCACAACAGGGCACCTCTGTGGATTTATGTTTAATTTATTTGCATTTACTTTGTTTGTCTTTTGTCCAAAATGTGACATACATGCTGTTGAGGCGTTGACTATGCATAAGAGCAGCTTGTTTGAGCTTCCAATGATTGCCCAGGTACAACTCTATAGGAGCAGAAGCTATACAACATCTTTCACAGGGCAAGAATCTAATACGACAACTATTCAAATCAAAAGATGAAGTGCAACGCTAAGAACATTCAGGGAGAACTGAGTGGTGTAAGATAGTTTAGGTGTATCTGGAACAAAGAGGACTTGACTTATACTTGAACTAATAAACTTTAGCTCATGAATCAGCAGTGGACATACATCAAACACACATGTGGTCATGTAGAGTTTGGCCTAGTGTCCTGGAGTTGTCTTCTCTTTGGCTTTGTTCTCTGGTACCTTCAGGCACTCCAGACAAGGATACTCATCGATGAATAGGTTGTGCAAATGGAGAAGACCCTTCCAGAAGGTCTTTTTGCCATAAATGAGCAGCAGAGAGCTGACGGCAGTATAGATGGAAGAGAACAGGATGGACAGCATCATGACGTTCTCCATCTTGGCAATACTCATGTAGTACACGTAGAGGTCCACCAGCAGGAAGCAGAGGAACACCACCACCAGACCAAGGTTCATGTGAATCACTCGCATCTCAGAGCCCAGCTTGGGGGTGTGAAAGCCATTATTGCTGGTCTTCATGTGATGCAGGTGGATGGCCAGGTGGACGCTGATGGAGATGCTGCTCTTGAGCATTAGCAGTCCAGGGATGACGTCGGAAATCAGGAAGTAGTAAATTACATAGATGGTTCCATTTAACCCGACCGGAATGATCGAGCTGCAGAATTCATTTTCGATGGTTTTGTTTAAAGGGCTGAGTACGGTTATCAGAGGCATGCAGGTAATGAATCCACAAACAGGGATGGCGATGACCACGGTGCCTACGTGCTTAAGGAAAGCCTCCTGGATCTTTGTGTAGCAGTGGATGGGCTCAATCACTAGTTTTGTGCTGTAGAAGAAGGTCAGGAACGCGGTGATCCAGATGATGGAGAATTTGAGGCTGAAGACTACCACCAAAATTACGGAGAAGGATTGCTCCTTCAGCAGGCAGTTCCTGTCCAGTTCCTCCATGGTCATCCAGATGTAGGAAATGATCTGGTGAAGGATGTTGGTCAGTGACAGTGCTGAAATGATGGTCTCACAGGGCAACCAGTGCCCGTTCTGCCTGTAGCCGTGGAGACTCATCAGTAGGATGTAAAGGTTGAAGAATATTGTGAGGATGGCAGTGAAGCCAACCAGTACCCAAATGCTCAATTCAGTACTATTAGACAGCATGATGTTCAGTTCCCTTTAAAGGTCTTATGCTATAGCATGTACCACGAGATCGATACTGTGACAACTGATATCCCTTAATAAGTAGAAGTATTTTGACCTATTGGCATATAAGTACTTGAGGTACTTGTGACTGATATTCAAGTCCTTTCACTGCATGCACTCTATTGCAGAAACTCCAGTAGATGGGGCAAGATGACTATAAAGAAAGTTTTAGACGTTTTAAAGTACCTTATATAAAGCATATATTCTCACATGCAAAGCATATATAATTTCAAATCATTTGTGTGCATAATCCTACTTTTAAATGGTTACAACTATGTTTGCGAGCCAATACAGCTTAATTCCCCCACTTCATTTCATTCATAAATCCGTTCAGATTACCCGGCCGACTTATTTCTGAACTTTCAGCAGTGTCCTGGATATTTTAATTACTTTTGGGAAGAGAAAATTATGTATTACATTATATTGCCAGATAACCAGTCAGTTAAACTTTTCTATCATTAGAGTGAATGTCCTGCATTGTTTACCTAGATTGATTTCCTTTCAGAATTCTCCCTCAGGCTGGAAGTGACTCAAGCCCATTACTCAATCAGAAATTCAATAGAAAAGCAGTTCACCCGTCCATCAACTCCCGTTGAGCAGCGTATGTGAGAGTAATACCCACACGTCTCATAGTCAAAAGAGAAAACTGATGGAGAGTACTGGCATTTGTTCCCTGAAAGAATCTAAGTCTTGCATTGAGCTTCAGTGAAGGATGTTTCAATCCAGTGGACAGGTCTTACACTGATGTGTCTGAAGATCCTTTGGCTTCTGAAGGAACAGCTGTTGCAGAGACCTGAAAAGTCAGCCGTGACAAGATTGAGGTGCTTGAGAGAGTGACAACCCGGCTCCTGTGATGGGTCCTTCCTTGAACTCCTGGTGAAGCCCTTGGCTGGAAATGGAAGTAGAGGAGCCTGGACTTTTTATACCCGTGTGCATATCCATAGAAGCTGGAGGAGAGCCCTCATGGTGGCATTTACATAGAGCGTAATGAGGAGGATGTAATGCCTGTGTGATTACAATTCCGATTAGCGCATCCCGGGAGTCACCCCATCTTTGTGCATTATGTTGCCTGCGATAGGCTCCACCCACCTGTGAAGCTGACCAGAATAAGGTTAGAAAATGGATAAATGAACGAATGGATAAATGGATGAATATTCATCGCACATAAGGAGGTAAGAAGTGTGTGTGCATTTGTATAGTGTGTGTTACTTAAATGGGCCGGACAAGGTTGAAGGATAGATGGGCTAGTATTGTGTTGTCTGGGAGTGTATTTATGGAGATGTCACTTCAGGGGTGAGTTTCCTCTGCGTTTATATTTTATCATGGTGGGTATCCTGCCATGTCGAAGGGTACCCGGTACAGATCCTCGGAGAGGCTCCCACGAGTCATTTCTACACAGCCCATTTGCATGAGCCCACTGCGGAAGACATCTTCACCCACAAACCCCAGCTCACCTCTGACCAAGGAAATCGAGCAGTGACCACAGAAGAGCACATGCAACAAGATGAAGGTCACTCGCTTTATGTGTCATGCTTTTATCCATAGTGATGTTGTTGTTTTGTTTTTTTTTTGAGGAAGCAAAATCAGAAAAACTCTGGAGCAATTGGGGGTTAAAAAAGGCCTTCGCTCAAGAGCCCAATGACGAAATCACTTTGGTGATTCTGGAATTTCAACCAACAACCTTCTGATCATAGGCATAGTGTCATAGGATCCAAACCCACTGAGCCACACATTACCCCCAAGTAGAAACTGATTTGCTGTTGCCAAGGCTGTAAGTCGGATTCATTTGCACCACAACATGATAATTAACCAACTGAGCCCTTCAGCTCCTTTTTAAACTTCAGAGAACGAACACATCACAACTCTTCAGCAGAAAATGGCTTTGATCAGTCAACCTCTGAGTTTTGGGCCCAGCAGGCGTCTGCTGCACCACTCTGCTCCCTGGGATGCTGACATGACTCACATGTGTGCGTTAAAGATGTGTACCTGTATAAAAATATACAGTACAGGTATCTGTCAACTTACGTCCTATCAGATACTATCCTATCATATTTAACCTTCGTCCTGTGTTAGCTTTCTGTTCCTATCTCTTATGTTAGTGGGTCGGTGCCGACCCGTGTCTTAAATCAGCCATAAAATACCCTGAAAACAATTATTTTTCATCCAATTTGTTTCTTACCTCTTGGTTACCTTGTTAGGCTTCCTTCTCCATGAAAAGATTGTTTTTGATATTTTTGGTGTGTCTTTCTGGACCTTTCTTTTGACAGCATACCTTTCGTTTTCAATTAAAAAAAAGATGGTAAAATAAACCTCAAGAGAATTATATAAATAAACTGAATTGGTCTTATCTTGCCTTACATGTCTGGGCATACCTTGCCTTGATTTTGTTTTAATTTATTTTGTTTAAATAGAGATTCCTGACAAAGTCAAAAAGCCTTGATGCAAATACAGTATATGTGGTGCTTTTATGCATTTGAAACTTACAAACGGGTCGGTGCCGACCCGAACACCACAGGAAGGTTCGAGGTCCATAGTAAAGAATATACCCTGATCGCGAGACGCCTGAAAACGAACACAGTAGGGAGTTAGCTGGTGTGTAACAGGACAGTGCTGTCAGTAACTGATTTGTAATGCAGTTTGCATGCAGTAATGTATATGTGATGGAAAGCCACAATAAGCAGATATGATACAGTACCTGTACTGTGCTATTTCATTACAATAAAAAGAAACGTGTGTAATACTGTATGATGAAACAGCTTCAGGCACAGTCTTCTTTCTCAGCTCTCATTGTTTGCTACCGCGCGTATCTTTTGATTTCGTAGTGAAATTCGTGCCTTATTTTTGGTGCAATCCCTTTTTGTTCTAAAGTCCTTTATATTTACATTACAATTGGCTGTAGTGTACTATGTATATATCACAGTACTGTACTTAATGTCCTGCCTCCCTCCATGACTATCGAGATATGCCCAAATTGACTTGCGTCCAGTGGCTCCAGTGCCAGATGCACATTGACAGATACCTGTATACAGTATATGACAAATCCAATCATGTTATGTAGGGTCACAGGATGCCTCCCACAGTCAACACTGGCCATTGGGCGTCAAGGGTCACACACATTACAGGCACTTTTAAGATGCCACGTCACCTAGAAGCATGTTTTGGGATTGCAGGAAGAAAATGGAGCACCCAGGGGTGACACATGCAGATGGGGGGGAGGGGGACATGCAGGCAGGCATGATGCAGAGCGGCTGGCCTTCAAACCCGTAATCCTGCAGGTACAAAGGCAAGCGCGTCGCCCACTGAGCCAGCCAATAAAAAAAATCAGCTCGTCAGTATTTCTAAGCACTCCAGAAAACACGCGGCAGCGGTATGATAATGTGCTCATAGCTGACTGAAGCGCTTGAAGCTGTTTGGTTCTAGCGTTTCAGCAGGAGACGGCCTAAGCCACCGTTTCTGCTTGGCAGGCTGACTTTGAACTATTCTCCATGATTTATCAGTGTTTGGAGTAGCACTGCGTCCCTTGGGCCGAAGTGAGGACGGACCGCAGCCAGTGTGCAAAGAACGTCTCTCTCCAAGGAGATCCGTTCAACATACTGATTCTGCCAAATCTCTCTGGGGGATGAAAGAAAAAAAAAACATACCAAGCCACAGGTTATCGTCTACTTATTTTTGGCTGAACGAATGAAGATGATGGCCAGACAAAGGAAGAATAGCATTATGGCGTTTCCATGACTCCGGCCTTTGCGACATCAATCTCCGGGGATGTCTTCAGTGTCCCAATAGCTGATAAGGCAACAGGTCCTTCTGCTGCACAGACCCAACAATATTACATATAAGATCAGCTTTCAACCCCTTTGACTCACCAGGTGTTTAGCTATTTTTAATGCTGCAAACTCTCAGGAGGGATATGAATAGTTGTCAGTCTTAATTGCTTAGATGAACTGTAGGAGGTTTTAAAAACCTATTGCACGATGGGATCTACTGGGCAGCCTACTCTTTTGCTGCGTGGGAATATCTTTTTTTCCCATGGTTTAAGCCTTTTTTAAATGTTATTTTGTCACCTTGTGATTTTCTGAAGGGGCTGCTTTCAAGAGAAGGAGACTCTTATCTGCTGACACATGCGGCCGCGGCGCGGAGATATTTAACTGGAGTGAGGCGAGATTATCGTCTCTCGGGCGAGAGGCTGAAGAAGAGCGATGCGGCAGCGTGTAACAAACGTGGGTCGTCAGTATCGCTGTCAGGCCGTTGTCATGCAAACAGTCGTCACGGGAGCAATGGGGAGGAAATAATCTTTTATCGGAGAATCTCCCTGGAAAGGAGCAGCAACGGCAAACCAGAGAATGTTTTATTCCCCCTCGGTCTCTCCCCGAGTCGGATCTGCTTTCCAGGCCAAAGGAGAACCCAAAAGGAATATCATAAAATAAAGTCTGAATCACAGATATCTAGGTTGGCTCCCATTCACCCTCTACTTTAATATATTTTACAATGTGCATGCTAGAAAAGATTTTAGGACCTTGTAGCGACCACACATATATATCGATTTTATTACTTTTATTAACAGCCAGAACTGAGCAAGGAACTGAACGCGAAGTGCAAAAGGCCTACAGGAAATAGTTTCTCAAAAACGAGAATCTTATAAATCAAATCTGCCCACACACACGCACAGCATACCACATGAAAATCTAAAATACGCACTTCTTTTGAGGAAATGTGCGTAACTCTGTATTTATCCATTCATTTTCTGAAACCCGCTTGTCCTATTCTCAGAGGCTAGGGGCAGAAGGCAGGGAACAACCCAGGATGGGGCACCAACCCATGGTAGCGCACACTCACACGTCATTCACTCACACACACACCATTCACTCACACTCCATTCACTCACACGTCATTCACTCACACGTCATTCACTCACACGTCATTCACTCACACGCCATCCACTCACACGCCATCCACTCACACGCCATCCACTCACACGCCACTCACTCACACGCCACTCACACACACACCATTCACTCACACTCCATTCACTCACACGTCATTCACTCACACGCCATCCACTCACACGTCATCCACTCACACGCCATCCACTCACACGCCATCCACTCACACGCCACTCACACACACGCCATTCACTCACACTCCATTCACTCACACGCCATCCACTCACACGCCATCCACTCACACGCCATCCACTCACACGCCACTCACTCACACGCCACTCACACACACACCATTCACTCACACTCCATTCACTCACACGTCATTCACTCACACGCCATTCACTCACACGTCATTCACTCACACGCCATTCACTCACACGTCATTCACTCACACGCCATCCACTCACACGTCATCCACTCACACGTCATCCACTCACACGCCATCCACTCACACGCCATCCACTCACACGCCACTCACTCACACGCCATTCACTCACACGCCATTCACTCACACGCCATTCATTCACACTCCATTCACTCACAGGCCATTCACTCATACATGCACACTCTGTATTGAGAAACATTTTTTCACCATGCAATTATTTCTCATAGCATAGCTTGTAATGTACATTACATTGACATAAAGGGTGCTTTTTTCAAAGTAACGTACAAGCGAAGGCAGATAATGTTTCATAAGTGTAAAGCTGTCAGTAAGACAACTTAGATTCAAGAGTAGCTAGACTGAGCTTCCAATGAATAACCAGAAACAAGTTTAAGTTAAAGCATAGCAACGTTCCATGATGTGTCAATCACCCTGATTTCACAGGAAACAGAGGACTTACATCAGACAAAGCCCTGTAGACCAGTCGGAATGCTTCCCAGTGGCACCAGCAGGTCACCTAGCAGCCCTTAGGGGGCGCTGCACAGACGTGACGTGGACAGGGAAAACGGTGGGGTATCACAGCATGAGAGAAACAGCATGTCTAAGGCACTAGCTGTGTTTGTTAAATGACTACATCTCACATGATGGATACAAATTATATCGTCCATGGAAACACAGGTGAAGTCCCAGCTAAAGACGCACATTTTAAGCTAACGAAAGAATTACGAAGCATAAATGAATGTGTGCCCTCAGTGTTGTGGTCGGACCCAAAGATTTGCTTGTCTAGCCACTTTCCCCTCGTATTGAGCCCAGAATTATGTGGGTGGCCACATTTGCAAGGCTGATTTACATTTCATAGGCCAGCGATCCCACCTACATCTCAACTAATTACTACAGAACGACACGCACGTGCTTCATGGAAAATCAATCATCTCTTGGATCCTACTGCAGGGGTTCCAACGTTAATAAGTGTGCCAAACCAGCTCATCTGTAAATAGATGATGTGACCCTGGTTTTCCTGGTATGCAGCAGGGGAGAATTGTTTGTGATTGGTACTTTTAGGAGGACAGCATGCAATGACAGAAACAAGGGTAAAAATAACAGAATTGCAAGGTCGAGAGTCTATATTACATTTCAGGCGAACTGACAAAATTATACAGTCTCATCATTGCGGAAAGACAAATTGTTTAAATTGTCATCATTTTATCTTATCTTTGCAGGATGGAAACTCAAGGTTCGATATGTATCCGGGTCTGCCGTCAAAAAAAACAAAAAAAAAGCACGCTACAAAATCAGAACATCATCTTGGAATAAATGTGGAACAATTTAAAAGTGCCCGTTGCAAGCCAGAAGCTGCAGTGTCACTTAAAAAGCTGAAGCTGGCGTTCACTGTGGTCTGGGCTCGTACAGTGTGTGTGTCAGTGATGGATGGCAAACACTGTACTTATCTTACTCTTGCCAGCAGAATCCAGTACTGATTTTCCAGGGACACCATTTCATAGTGATGAGTAGAGCAGTAGACCCATTTGACAGTCTCAAATCTCTCTCAAATGAAAATTGCACCTCTGCATAAAAAAATAAAATAACACAATCGGATAGTTTGCCTTCAAAACTACAGAAACGTGTATCCCTGTATGGATGAGAAGGTGAGAAGAATTTCCCTCCATTTTCCATCTCAAGGATCTTGGTTGAGATTGTTAGTTTTAAAATAGAATGGAATTAATTTCATCTTAATTCAAAGGGGCTGTGTGAATCACTCCAACTGGGATGTGAGGTGAGTCATGTCACATGGCTTGGGGGGGGGGGGGGGGTTATTAGTGATTAAGTTTTCCTTATTGACCGATATTGGCAGACTGACAGTTAGCGTGAGACAGGAGAGACTTCATCAGATGATACCAGTGTTTCTAAACCCAGTCCTTGAAGACCCCCAGGCAGTCTGCATATTCACACCCTCCCAGCTCAAAATACACAGTGTTCTTAATCGCTTGCTTGTTTGGCTCAGGTGTCAGGGGTCCCCGAGGACTGGGTTGAAAAACACTAGTTCATAGATATGAATGAGACAGTTATAATGAACAAAAACAATGCAAGTCACCTGAATAATCCCCCCCCCCAGGATACCACTACATTTATCTGCATTATCTCACAAATGCGACCCTTCAACCGACTACCTGGTACATGTTTCAGTTCTGACTCTCTAACTTATCATCTGCACAATTAATCAATAATTGGGGAGAAGAGACATTTGAATGACTTAATGAGAAAGCTGAAGATGGAATTAGCAAACCTGGTTTCATATAAAAGTAATGAGTCTTGTCTGGAGATACAGTCTGAAGACAGTATAGCAAGTAACCAGGAGCTGCTGCATCGCCTTGTGGTGACTTCATCAGTCTGCGCACAGCACACGATACTCTCTGCGGACCTGCGTGATCTTAGATTACCCTCACACCCAGCCTCCCAGTCGCCGTCATTTCTGCAGATGATTCTCTTCTCCACATTTTTTGCAAAGCTATTTACATACCTGCGTGGTTGCATATGAAAATATTGCCTTGTTTGCGTAGTCAAAATATCCCTCATTATCTGGATGAGTCTGCTTAGAGCATTTGGACTTTGTCATGCAAATAATTAACTGTGTTAAGTTTCAGCCAAGTTCAAATTAAAGTTTTATGTAAAATCCAAGCAAACTATATCTTTTTTTAATTAAAACATTCCAATATGTTTTGCCTAAGTTAATCTAAGAATTTAAGTGAAGGCATTAATAAATAGAACGCATCCTAGATAAATATTGTATATGGCAGGAATATCTAATTTTAGATCTCCAAATATTTCTCCTAAAGCTTTCTTATCTTCAGTTGCAAGTAATTATTGTAACATCTGATAAGTGTTTTTCACGAGCAATATAATTTGCTTTGGTGATATCTGAAAATAGGGAGCTCAGAGCCTATATCGGACATTTTCCACTGGAACTGAAAATGATTAGATGCTTGAGTATTAGATGAAAGAATTACATTCGTATACATATCGCCGAGTGACTTTTTCCCCCTGTGGTTTGGGCAACCCTATTAAAGTCTGGCTGGCATCATCATTGCACCCAACTCCATGTTTGTTTTAAAGAAGGAAAAAGAAAAGCCAACATTATACGACGTGTGACAAGCTACTTTTAGTACAAGCTTTTCAATGCCCTAAGTAGTTTATTTCAACTTCATGCCTTTTAGGAAAAAAACACCTGATTTTTTTAACAGTAAATTTCATATGAATACTTTCCTTTATTTACGTTTGCCAGTTAAACAAAGTAGCTGTTGATAGAGGGATGATGGGTATGGTACCGGCCCACTACCTCTTCGTACAGCTATAAATGGCACAGGGTCCTTCTGTGGAGCAGGGAAATTCCGATTTGGCTGCCTACTGCTTACAGCCCATTACTGGCCCAGCAGAGCGTCACCAAACAATCGATTACAAAGATTCCCACCAAGCGATTTGTCTGCAGGAAACCTTTTATCATCTCGCCATAATCTAGCTGGTAAACAGGTACATAATTTCTTCTATAAAAATATTGTGCATTGTGTGTGTGAGAGAGAGACCGAGAGAGAGAGAAGCACCCAAACCATATTCCCACACCAGCCTGATGTCTTGGAGTGATTTTTTTTTATCTTGAGAAGCCACATGGTAGCTGGCTTTGAAGAAACGATCTGACAAAACACACAAACACACAGACACAGAGAAACACACACACACACACACACACACACACACACACACACACACACACGTCCTCCTTTGTCTGTTTTGACAAAGTTGTTCCAACAGGAGAAATGAAATGGGGCGGGGGGGGGGGGGGTACGTAATCAAATACGGCCAGTCAATAAAAAAGCTGCTGATTCAAACCCCCGCCCCCACCAAACAGGAAATAAAACCCCCCATCAGACTCCACAATCACTGCAGCACCAGTGAAGAAAGAAATCTACAGCCGATAATGACCCCAGGAAATGCACTTCATAAAAACACCAGCAAACGTGCCTTTGCTCTACATTTTATTATTATATGCTGGATTAAAGGCTGTATATGCCTGGCAGTGGCAGCAATTTCAGACATTTCTGTAATTAGTACACAGGAATGGTTGTTACACAGTGATCATTTTATCATGAGCAGTAACAGAGCATAAATACCATCAGTGCTGAACACCTGCTCGCTAGGGTGACCACCTAATCGATGTCGGGGGGGGTTTACTATGATCTACTTCAAAACTGAAAGGCTCATATGCTTGGCTAAATAGTTCAGCTCTTCTTGTGCTTCGACTGGTTTCTTTCCTTGATTGAAAGACACATGCGTGATAATAGGAGACTGACCAATCAGCACACAGCAAGAACTCAGTGCTAAAGTGGAATCCAGAATCCAGGTCTTTTTAATTGTAACGGTAGTTTGCAAACCCTGTCCTAGCTCAGTGTCCTCCCTGACATGGATTAGGTGGTCACCCTATTGCTCGCAGGTCCTACGCAGTACCACATAAGACCCTTACAGGTCCTACGCAGTACCACATAAGACCCTTACAGGTCCTACGCAGTACCACATAAGACCCTTACAGGTCCTACGCAGTACCACATAACACCCTTACAGGTCCTACGCAGTACCACATAACACCCTTACAGGTCCTACGCAGTACCACATAACACCCTTACAGGTCCTACGCAGTACCACATAACACCCTTACAGGTCCTACGCAGTACCACATAACACCCTTACATTCTCAATTTTGGAAAGTAACTTCTCATGAATTTGGTGAAAAAAATTGACATTCAGCAATATGTCATGTAATCGTTTCAAGTTTGTTCTCCACAGTAGTAAATATAAAAACAAACTGCTACATCAGTACAAGTTACAAGTTTACATATATACAGCCAGTAATAATATATACAAGGTTAAAAAAATATGTTCTTCGAAAGATGTCCCTTTATCACATGGTACAGAGACGAACCAGTTCACCTTTAAAAAAAAGTTAGTCCAATTGTGTCCTTGACTTTGCAGGTAGGTGGCGTCCTAGGATCTTCAGAATAAGAGTGCTTTGCTGAGGCCACGCCCAGGGTGGGAAGGGTCTTGTGGGTAACCTCAGTGCCCCGCCCCCTGCTCTGCCTGGTCACATGACACGCCTGGTCACACCGGGTACCCGTATTGGTTGTCGTAGCTCAGCCCGTGGCCGCTGGGCAGGGGCGTGTGGCGTCCATGGCCGTGCTCTGGCCCCATCTTCACAGAACTGTAGATCACCCCCGGGTGCGAGCGGTAACCCATGACGGAGCGGAAGCTGGAGTTCCGGCTGGAGGGGCGGCTGGGGGGGGGGGCTGCGGCATCCTCCCTGTGTGCGGGGGAGGGGGAATTAACATAAATGAAAACTAAAAATAAGAAAATATTGTCGCGAACTGAACTAAATAAAACAATAAATGTTGCTCCTGAAACTACTTGAAATAAAATTAAAATAAACATAAAATACTTTCTGTTCCTTCTTTCAATACTATTTTGCTAAAGTAATTATCTATTTATCTTTAACTACCATTATTAATACCTGGAACATGTTTTTCCCATTCCGAGGACATTTCAACAACGTACGTGGGGTACTTATTTAGGATTTTCGAAACATCAGGCATAAAATAGGTCTACAACTTTTAGTTTATTCATAGAAATAAAATTACTAACACTTACATTGAAATTTAAATATATAAAAACTAAACAGAAATATATCTTTTAAATGAAAACTAATAAAATCCAATACAATCAAACTGAACTTAAAACTAAACTCGATTTCAAATGAAAATTGAAAATAATATGATAATCGAGCGCATAATAACACAGGTCAGTCCCAGTCCCAGTCCCAGTCACTGCCATTCTCTCCCCGTAATGCAGGACTGCGTACATCCACATGAATCCTTCCACATGCTGCTGTGCTACGGGGCCCCGCCCCCTTTCCCCGGGCCTCCTGGGATACGCTCTGGGTAACAGCAACCCTGATTGTAAGCGATTGCTGAAAAAGGAAGAACGCGGCTAATCCTGCAGGGCTGGCTCGTCTTTTAAAGACGGCTGAAAGCGGGGAGTCTGACAGAGTGATATCGCGCCCGGGGTCTTTGCTCGACTCTCAGCCTTTCCAGTAAATACAACCCTTTGCTTTGCACATAATGGCAGGAAAGATAGATAATATTTTTTCGGGAAAAAGAAAAAAGAACTTTATGCTAACCATTTGATAACATTTTAAAAGGGTCAGGTATAAATTTAAAAGACATTAAAATGAACGTGATTTCTGCGGATCAAAAGATTATCCTTGTTAGTGTTAATTCATGTAATACATTATGGGAATATGTATGTGTTTGTAATACAATAAGACAAAAAATGGTGAATATGATAGTAAGTGCTTAGCTTAGGTTGGCCTATTTAGTCCACAGCATACCTGATCTCATTAGCCACTTCTTTCTCGTAGCGACGCTTATTGCAGCAGCAAATCAGAAGCCAGATGAGCAGGAGGAGGAGGAGGAGCAGAAGCAGGGCACCAATCACAGCGCCCACTATCACTGCGGTTTTATTGGTAGCTAGGAAGAGAAACATAAGCAATAAGCACACACCTGAGTTAACATAACCTGAAAGATCAGGTAGATCAACCCTCTGCTTTCATGGCAGAGACACAAAAGGTAAGTTGGTCTGTGAATTTTAGAGCTGAAATAAGACTGATTCCAGTCAGCTGTTGGGTGTAAAGCAAGCATGCATTTTGCTTCAGATCTTTATTAGTTTTTCCCCCACTGATTTTAATCTCTGGCTTGAGTAGACAAATGTAAACAGCATAACGGTGTCCACATATTTTGTTGCTTTAAGAAAGCAGCCCCTTTGGATTCCTGCCAGTATTCATGATGGATGGCGCTCCAGCATAGAGACCAAAACATCTGCTCAGACGGGGAGCTGGAAGGCAAGGGGATGCCACGCTCAGAAGGCAAGGGGATGCCACGCCCAGAAGGCAAGGGGATGCCACGTCCAGTCCTGGAAGCAGGGTGATAGTTGTGGGGAGTGTTTGCAGCTGGGGGGAGGGGCGACTCACGCTGGTAAGCTCGTAGGTTGTATCTGCACTGCGCCTGGCCCACGTTGTTCTTCACCTCACACATGTAGCTCCCGGTGAAGCTCTCCGAATGGTTCCGAATCAGCAGCTCTCCTGTCCCGGGGTCTGAAAGTGACAACAGCCACCGGTAACCCGACGTTGGGATCAGATGGCACCCTTAGCTGATATGTACAAGTGACTCTGCAGGAAGTTTCATGTGAACCGAAGAACTCAGCCTACAGCTTCTTTCACCTTGAACGCTGTTCTCGACTAGACACCAGCGAGGCCTCTCCTTTGAACCCGAGCCATGCGCATTAGCAGGGTGGATCCTTACCCATTACATCACTCACTGACCCAGCCCGCTTCTACCTCTGATCTATGTTTACTTATCATCATGATCATAACAAGACCAGCAGGTTGCCTTCAGACTCAGGGATCCTCTTAACCAAACAAGTCTCAGCAGAGGACTACATAAGAACATAAGAAATTTACAAACGAGAGGAGGCTATTCCGCCCATCAAGCTCGTTTGGGGAGAACTTAACTAATAGCTCAGAGTTGTTAAAATCTTATCTAGCTCTGATTTAAAGGAACCCATGGTTTTAGCTTGCGCTACACTAGCAGGAAGACTATTCCATACTCTAACTACACGCTGTGTAAAGAAGTGCTTCCTCAAATAGCGGAGGTCTTGTAGGTTCACATTCTTCCCATGTTTTATATGGAATGTTACCTTTAACCCTGATGAGGATTATAGACATTATATCAGATCAAGACAATAACCCAAGTTTATAGTAAAACATACTGCTTTGTGGGAATGGTTTACGGGTAATCTTAATGGTGAGACCACTGCAGATCCAGTACTCAAATACGGGTAGACGGGTCGTTGAAAGTTTAATCTCATGACAAGAACAAAGTTCAGTCTAAATATATTCATATAGAGAAAGGCATAAGATAAAATTGTATATATACTTAAATATACATTAAATAACTAGATAGATTGATATATAAATGGGTAAATATCAATATGTCTATTAAAACTGAAGGCATAAAATAAAATAAAATTGCTTACAAATAAAATACATACCAAGCTTATTACTACAAGATGTGGATAAAATGTGTTTGTTATATAAATTCTAAAACCCTCCTAGGTGACACATTATTAAAAACACCATGCAATATAGCACGGAGAGGAATTGTTGTCTAATGGTACGATAGGCAGAGCAGTCTAATAAAATATGCTTTATTGTTAGAGGGGTCCTACAATGTTGACATGATAGTGGTTCCTCAGACCTTAATAAAAATGTCCTCGGGTAGTTAAATACAGGAAGGACGGCAGATGAAGAGGAGGTCGGGATATCCCACTCACTCTGGGTGGCCATGCTGGGGAGGGTACCCCCGTCCTCTCTCGTCCACTGGTAGGTGAGCGGCATGGAGCCCTGCGAGGATGTGCAGCGGAGCGACACCGGAGAGCCGATCTCCTCATCACCATTCACCCAGCACTTTGGCATCGATGGCGGCACTGGAGAGGCAGGGACAGGAGCCGGATAAACGCGAGCGCCCCCCTAGTGTTCCCGATACCCACCCCGTAACAACGTTTCACGGATAAATGTGCCGGCAAGCGTGAGGAGTTTGAGCGTGACGGTCCGAAGAACTAGCCGTTATGAACCAGCCAAGGTGAGAACCAACTATCCGTTACGGAGTCAGTGAAGCGGTAAATGCCAGGGCAAGGACTCCGCTTTCCAAAGGGCGCAGGGCCACGCTGTGACCCCGAATGGGCCACGCTGTGACCCCGAATGGGCAAGCTGATCATCTCACTAAGGAACCTTCCAGGAAATCCAAACCTTCTTCTATTACTGAGCCTATAATTAAACATGCACTGTTAAATAATATACACATGCATATTAAATAATACAGTAACAAACGGTCAACTGTAATGAAACATGCAATTAAACCTCATACCAAAAATAGCACTTTTTAAAGAGCCAACTTTAAAAATGTTTATGTTTTTAACCCTCTGCAGCTAACCCTGCAAGATCTTATTTTACTATCCTTGCAGACAGGGGCATAGGAACTGGGGGAAGGGGGGTTACCCCCAATATTTAATGTGGATTAATTCACCCCCCCTATAAATAGACCTTTGCTTTATATCAAACTCTCTCCTGCAACCGTGACTACATTCACATTCAAGATATATAGTCTCAAGAACACACACACACACACACACATCCCAACACTTTAGCACTTTCTTGCTGACACAAACTGGGCTCAGAAAGCCTTTGGCTTATCACCGTTTCGGTGGATCGGGATCCAGCATTCGTAGTGGGAGAGCTCTCAATCACAATTACACGCTTTCACATCATAAGAAAACACACTGACTCATGAGACGCGTTATTCCAGAAGAACAAGCAAGGAAATAAAAGACAGAGATGGGGAGGAGCAAGCTGAACCGGAACGGGACCCAGGCCGGTTTGGACGCCGCCTCACCCAGCACCACCAGCGTCTGCTTGCGCATGTCCACACCAGGGGCCTTCTTCACTTTACACTGGTAGGTGCTCGTGTCCGAGGGCTTCAGGTTCGTGAGGGTGACCGAGGCGTCGCCATTGGCTGGATTCGGGGAGCTGAAGTTCATCTGCTGCATCCTGCCGGAGGGCCCGTATCCAAACACCTGCCCGCCCGTGAATGACAGGACCTGTGGGGGTTAGGGGGCGCAAAGGGGAATTAAAAGCCGAGAACCCATTGTCCCCACAAGGCCGGTGAAGCTCTGTTAGCAGAGTATGAGAGGCTGGTCAGCCATACGTTGAGATGGGCTGAAGGTTTAGATTGACAAATTACAGCCTTTATGCTGGCTTGGATGGAATAATTAGGGAACACTGGGGAGTTTTGGTGAGCAATTTCAGAAGTGAAAAGAAGTCAATAGTTTGTCTGTGGAGATACAATACGCAGCACAATTTGACACAAGCTATGTAGCAATTCATTGAGGATGAAGGTCATCATCATTACCTCCACCACCACCATCATCATTGTAATACAAGGATGGAAAAGGAACCCTGTGGAAAATAGGAGGTTCCTCTTAAAGTGCACTGTCCTCACCAGTCGGTCCTTCTGCGTCATGTCCGGGCTAATGATGGACCACTCGATGTCCAGCTCCCCTGTGTCAGAGACTCCAGGCGAATAGGTGCAGCCCAGAGTGACTGCCTCCCCCAGGGCTTTCTGGATTGTCTGGGGGCCCGTGGATGTTATCTGCATCGCCGCCGCCATCCCTGCCGTGTGGAAGGGAAGAAGGACAGCACCATCGAGTCAACTCTTACACGCAGCCGACTGGATGTGAGAAAAAAAAAAAGCAGACATTTTAACGTGAAGATCCGACGGCAAATGTTTTGAGAATGTGGGAGGCGATCGGCGAGCTAATGCAGATAAACACGCACGGAATTTACAACACCCTGCTGAGAGAGCCGGCTCCACGCTTAATTGCGAGAACACAATGGCAGAAAGGTGGACCTACCTATGTGCTTCTGACATCACAATACTTTCCCATCAGGCCTCTGTGATACCCATAAGCCACCCCCCACACCCCTCCCCGCCCTGCCCTGCACATCTCAAGAGAGAATAGGAATATTTATGTGTGTGGTGAGGGCAGGAATCTTGATCGCCGGTCAGAAAGCCTAACCCAGTCCCTAGGTGAAGCAAACTGAGGAAATTTCTCACCCTGCCTGCTCTCTCTGCTACATATTTGCACTGGGTGCAACTGAGGAAAAAGAGAAGGGGGGAAAAAAAAATATAAAAACAGCCAGCTGCTAGAGGGGTGTGGTGCTGGTGTGAGTGCAGACAACGGCATGGGCCATGCTCCAGCACTCGTGACACAAAGGAATGCTAATAGGACACAGAAATGCCCGGCAGGCAAACCCCGGCTGTGAAACCAGAGCGGCTCCCAGCTCCTGTCCAGCCCCGCCCTGCCCGCTCTCCCCCAGAGATAATCACCGAACAGCACGGGCCAGCGCATTCTGGGGGACCGCAGACGGAAATAGGATTTAAAGTTAAACTCATTCAAAATCGCTCATATTTTGGATGCATTTTTTGTACCCCCCACCCAAAAGCACATACTGTACTTTCCCGGCTTCTGAGCAGACAGAAGGACCCGGCAGGGCATCGGCAGGTGATCCCCCCCCCGGACGAGTCGGACCTCGGAGTCTAACAGACTTATCGAACGCTTCCATATTGCGGCCGCGCGAGGAAATGGAGAGCACGTATTATGGGATGAGTCACACGCAGGTACCACTGACGGCACAGTGACGCCAGCGATGACACGTGTGCAAAATATTTTTTAAAAGAAAGAGGAAGAGAGTTAACTTTCTGCCACGCTGCATGATGCGACGCTTACCTGTATACAAGAATGCTGTGACAGCGCACAACAGCGTCAAGTGCGTCAGCCGCCACATGCTGTACGCCCCTATGGTCCGGCTTCTGGGGAGAACAGCAGACAGACATTAACAATCCGCACAGAACAGAAAGCCAGGTTACAGGCAACAAGCACAATGAAATTTCAGTCTTCGCATTTCCCATCATGCTGTGCTGTTCGGCACTGGCAGGGAAGCGCACTGGCTGGAGCATTGCGTGTAAAAAACAGGCCCAAATTGCTTCAGATTCAACTTCTCATTGCTCTACCCAGAAATGTCACATTTGAATATTTTTCTCACAAAAAGAAAGGATATGTCTTTTTCTTTTTGCCAACGTATGCCTTAGTATCACTTCATTTAAAAACCTCACTGAAATCAAGCCAGTACCTACTGCTGTGGGACAGTCCTGAGGGTCCTGAGGGGCCCAATGATGATATGATTACTGCGTCAGGGATTTGACCGCTGTGACCTTCGAGATACATGCAAGGAATCCTAACCTGCGAAACCACACATTCCCCATACTTCTACTCCAGCATCTGAAATCAGAGGCCATACCAAACGTTCAGCTCCAGCTGGGACGACGACTTCTGATATCGATCAGCACACGATGGTGGCGCCGGGTTTCGGCTCCACACGGCCGTTTCAGCTATTCGGCTCAGGGCAGGACAAATCAGCACGCTAAGTGCTCAATGGCACAGCTCCACTCCCTGCACTGTGTGCCAACTGGCTTCTGATGCGCTACAAGCTCCAACTGCTGTAACTGTGGCATTATTACGGCTAGTAATGGGTACCGGCAGGTATGCGCATTGACTGGAGGAAAGTGTACAAGGGGGCCCAACAAGGTTCAGATTCAATTTATCATCATTTCATTTCATTCAAAAACACGCTGGAATTAAAGTCAGCGGTTTGACCAGAAGTATCTGTCAATTTCGCCCGCGATTTTCACATAGAAGCCTAAGAAAAACCCCACTAAACTAGGTACCAAAAGAGCTTGAAAGACTAAATTTTTCACGAATATGAAAATGAGATCCCCACTCAATAGGTCATGGGGTACCCCAATAACCATATCTCAAAAACAAATTAAAGATAATGACTGGAAACTGTTTGTGTCTTTATTTTGTATCAAAACAAAACACTCAAAAAAAAAAAAACGAATTATTAGATCTAACCTGAGCCAATTTTCAGTCTTTACCTGCCCAAACTTATTACGAATTGAGACGTTTGTATGTCGGTTACTCCTGGCACAGAACAGGAGGGAAGGTTACAAACACCCTGTGCCACTGTGAGCCAGTAACGATGCAAACGATGTGAGCATGCAAAACAACTGGTGTGAGAGAGAAAAACACCTTGCAGGACAACAGAAGCTCCTTGTTTGCTCCCGCGCTGTTAGAGGTTGCATTGTATGGCTTCCGAAAAGTAAACATTGATGACAGATCAAACAAAAGTGTCTGAAGGAAAAAAATATTTGTGCCGTCACAGTCGTGCTTGAGGCAAACGAACAGTGTAACCTTTGGAAGGACAAGTAAAGTAAAGGCAGGCAGGCAGACCATGTAGGACCACATGAGACTTACACACACCAAGCAAGAGGTTTACACCACTATCTCCCCAAAAATAGCACTGCCCTTTGTACCTACTGGAGCAGTGTGTAAACATTCATCTGCAGTATACTCTAGGTACTGTGTGTAGATATACACACAATTACAAAATATGACCTAAATGTCCCAGGAATATGGTCATGAAAATACGCCTATTAGTTATATCAATATCCGTGATCAGTCAAAAACTCACTGAACACAAAACATGCCACTAACTAATAAAATAATGAAAGCAAGCGTAAAAACCAAAGACAAACAAACAACAAATCAGCCATTCATATGTGAACAGAAATGCCTCAAACAGGTAAACTTTAGGAACCAACATTACAGTCTTACCTATATGTCCTGTATGGCCTTTCGGCTGTTCAGAGCTCACAGAAACCTGACTCCAATGCCAGCCTGAGGAGGAAAAACAGTTTACCTGAAACTTAGATGACAGCTGACAAGGCGGGGGCGGGGGGGGGGGGGATGGGTGAAACACTAAAGTATGATTGCTGTTAGGCTTCACGCACTCTTTTTCGTCACTCCGTGTGTGTGCATGCCCGGCCCACTCCGCCAACAGCTACAATCTCTCTCTCTCTGTCCCTCCGTGTTTCTCTTTCTCCTGACTCCCTCCCGCACTGCTGAGGCCTGGAACAGGTGTGTCAGTACTAGTCACGCCCTGCTTCTCTCGTCCTTACTTTCTTTCTTTCTTTCTTTCTTACACACAAACGCTCCAGCAATTAAGTGATCAAAAGTCTCACTCGATCATTTTCAATTTACACCTCACTATAATCGCGCACAAGTTTAGGCTCGATGCACAATTAAAAAAAGACCACTTGACTAAAATTCCCATGTGTCTGTCTTTGCTGAGGCTGCCCGTTTATTCTGACGGGACTGGTAAATATTCCCTACGACATTTGTGACACGTCTCTGTACTTTGGTAAAACGCACGTTAAACTTGTTGATGTGTGGTGATTAAGGTAAACCCGTACTAGTCTGTTGAACCTAACGCCTGCAGTCAGCGACAGCCCTCCGGTGTAAAGTCCGTAGCAGATCATGCCCGGACGCCTGTCACACCGGCCGCGGTTCACTAACAATCAGTGCTGCGCTTTATATTCCCGTCGTTTTTCCATGGAAAACAAAATGACTTTTTTCCTTCTCACACGTGCCGCGAAGGTCTCATCCCCACCTACCTCTTTTTTTTCCCACGGAGGTATGGATGCCGGTAATTCTCCCGGACGAGCACGCCGGTCCCACCGCACTAATTCCGGGGCGTAAAGCAGCAGCAGCACCTGAGACGGCGCGCCGCCTTGGCGATGACGGGGTCTCCATGGCAACCCGCTCCCGGGTCCGCGCACAGGGGCGGTGGCCCGGGGGGGCGGGAGCGAGGGGGCGCCTGAAGACTAAACAAACTGGTTATATGAGGAGGGACGTGTTTTCCTGTACGGTTAGGGAATGGGAAAATACTCATTTGTCAGCATCAAGAACGAAAAATGTGTTTACTAGTTTGTTTTTTTTACGTATTAATTTACACGAGACAATTAGATGGTAGGAGTCCGTCGTGAATAGGAAGTTCTTCACTAAACTTAAAACATGTAAATGAGCTTAATATCGTTTATTATACCGTGACGCTGGAAGAGGATAAGCGGCTTGAAAAATGCATGGATGGGACGTCATTTATTATTCATTATTCTGGCTGTTCCATAACAGCACGTTTAGGCTTGGGGGAGGTCTGCGGGAAAAGCAGGGCACTGGGCTGGGAGATGGGAGCGGCGAAGACGCCGTTCATTTGACAGTCAAAAGGAAGTAAACGGGGCACCGCGCCTGCGCTTATCGCACTGCACCTGATTCATTTTTCAAACAAAGCGCCTGCCCCCCCCCGCCAACTGCCTACCTGTCCTACCTGCTCAAGCCGGCAGGAACCGCGGGTCTGGCAGCCGCGCAGGGGGAGCTCCCGGGCACAGGTGTTCCGCATTCACCGCTTTCTTGGGGGAAGGCGCCTTAATGACTCCCAGAGTAGCGCGCTCCATCGCCTGCCATTTCCTCTCACTGGGTATAAAGTGTCTACAACACCCTGTTCACTTGAGTAAGAGCCTTGTGCAGTATGTTTCGGGTTCAACTGCACAAAAAAATGTGACGTAATGCACTAACTTAAAGTTTATTTTCCCGTTAGCTGTAGGTAGGCAGAAATCTTGTATGAATTCATTTAAAGGGTTAACTGAAATGAGGTGCACAACGGACTGTTCACTTGACCTTAATGTGAAGTTATGCTTACTGGGGGGGTGTGGCACTCTAGCCCACACCTGTAGGGTTGGGGTCTCGATTGGCACCCACACTCTGTTTTTGTGGGCTTTACATCGTCTCCCTGGCTTTGTGTGGGTTTTTCAGTGAGTACTCTGCATTTTTTCTGTAGTCCAAAGACAGTTAGTTGAACTGGTGTTTCTAAATTGTCTGTTGCTGTGTGCAGGGGCTACATAAAGTTGGGGGGTCAGGATGATTCCAGGGCCCCCTGAGTGACAAAAAATTAGGAACATGATTGGATTGGTGTGGTTTGGGCGCCCAATATGATATGCTATTGTGGGGGCGAAAATCTCTAGATCTGTGTGTCTTGTGAAGTACTGGCGTCCCATCCAGGGTGTCCTGACCTCCTTTCCTGTGCGTCCTGGGATGGAATCCAGGCTCCCCTGAACCTCATACTGGATAAGCGGTTATAGAACAGTGTTTCCCAACCCGGTCCTTGGAGTCCGCCAGACAGTCCAAGTTTTTGCTGCCTTCCAACTCCTGGTAGGGAGAAAAAAATGTGGACTGTGTGGCAGAGAACTGAAAAGGAGCGAAAACAGGACCTGCTGGGGGTCTTAGAGGACCGGGTTAGGAAACACTGTTATACAAATGGAGGGAGAGGACCCCCCCCCCATGTCAGCTTGGTCTGTTGGACCGCATGTCTGCCGAGCCCTGGATCACAACCTTTCCTGGGGTGTAACACTCCTGTTTGACCACAGCGGGGTGTACAGATGACAGGATCGGATCAGATGACACGGACACAGCGTCCGTCGTGCCTCTGCAGCGAATGCCGGCTGTTCAGTAGGCAGGGGGCTGGCTGGCGGACAAGCCGAGAATCGCCCTCGATGGAAATATCAGCGGAACATTCCAGTGAAATCTAACTGTTTTCAAATATCCTCTTGGACCGGAGAGCAAAACTCGCCAGGTGAGCCGTTGTGTGGTTGAGGTCTACAGGGTGTGTAATGCAGGTGAGATCAGCAGTGCAAAAAAAAGATGAAGTGAAACTTCTGGTTATAGCAGCTTCTGTTTAAACCTGGGGTTTCTATCTATGAGAGGCGCTCCACGCCGTCGGTACTGTTTCTGTTTGTGGTCGTACATCATTCTCCACACTCCCATCGGTTGCCTTGGCGTCGTGTAGAGCTGTTAAAAATAATGGCCACTATTTTAAGGGTGGACAGGGGAGGGTTTTGAAGGGAAGGTTTGGTGGGGTGAAGAGGACATCAAAACAGTTTAGAGAAACAGAACATACAGAACAAGAAAAAAAAACCCAGCGGGGCAGAAGAAGGTGGACACCAAAGCACTGCCATTTTAGTCAGGAAGAAATGAAAAGTGAGAGGGAGTATTACATCCCAGCGTTAAAGCTGAACAGGGCAAAGATCCCTCCGCTGCGCTCAGTGCACCTCCAATGGGCCAGAACTCCACCGATCTGCCTTCCTTTGGCCTGGATGTTCAGCAGGTTCATGTTTTTGCTACCGGGAGCTGGGAGGGAGCAAAAACGTGGACTTTCTGGCTGTCTCCAAGGAACAGGTCGAGAAACACTGGCTTAGAACCAGTGTGGTAAAATGTTCTATTCATTAACAAAGAAGACCTGCACAAAGGCATGGGTGTGTGAAATAATTCCCATGTGACACACACACACATTTTGCTGCAGAATGTGTTGTTCTTATGTCTATATATGAAAAACCAGCCAGACTGGAATGAAAGCGAGGTAAAATAAGTGTAACATATGTAAACACCAATCAGACGCTTGGCGTTGAGTTCCTCTGTTCTGGCCCTGTGTGCAGCCAGACACGCCCACTAGATTGCTGCGCCCCTAACATTACGTTTAGCCTGTCTGTTCCTCTCTTCTCACCAAGGGCTTTTAGCTGGAAATTAAAATGGTAATTGATGATTTTCAGACCACTGGGCTGGTTCATTATTTGCCATAGAAATAATGTATTTGTACAGCATGTATATAAGTGCGGTACATAATCTCTGTGTAATGATTTAATTACGATCTAATGTTTATTATTTCGAAAAAGGAAGACGTTCATCTTGAGGGACGATTAATAATAATATTAATAGACCTCCCCTACTCGCAATCACTGTGCCAGTAGCACTCTGTAAAGTTGGCCCTGTGAAAGCTGGCCAGGTTTAAAGTGCTGGAGCACTTAAGTGTTTCCTCATGCCTGCGGGTTTGCATGCTTTGATACCTGCCCTGATTGTGTGCACATCTGCGCTTGTGTGTGGCGTTTCCTCTGCCCAAAGCTATATGCAGCTCAGGTTACCTGGTGGCTCCAATTTAACCTACTCCTGTGCATCTCCACTTGTTACGCCTTGTGGAAACAGTTATTAGAAAATGGTTGAGTGGAGTAATTAGGTCTGGATCGGAAATCAATGCCCTTTGTCCTTAAACCGCCACAATCACCGGTCTCTGTGAAACACACTGTGACATGCCGGTAGGCCGCTGAGTGAGTAACGCAGGAAGGCGAGACATTAACAGCAACGTGAGAGAGCGTCAGGCTGAAGTAGGCGACATGACCCCGGGCCAGACGAGCTACTTAACTGTATGCTCCTGAATGGTGAACATGCCGTACGCTGGTCACCAAGCCAACATCTCTAGAGGCAACAAAAAACTAATCCGGATATGAGGTTGGTGTTGCTTCACTATAAGTGGTCATGAGCCTTTTCGTAAAGGAAACATTGCAAGATTGTAATTCATTTATTTAGCTGGGACTTTTTAAAGTGCGACATGCGGGTGAGGATCACAGATCGGGGTCAGGCAGGGTCCCGGGAGTTATTGGGCTAAAGGACCTTACTCAAGCGCCCAATGGTGACACCGCTCTGCAAGCCATGAGGTTAGAACCTGTGACCCACTGACCTCAGGTGCAGAGGCCTAATCCACAGAGCCATACAGACTCTCCATATCGTGCATGATCTCATGCACGGTCACCTGTCTGTTTATTCAGGCTGAGACCAAGCAAAAGACACTATAATACACTATAGTATGTCTTTAGTAAGCTGTTTAAGGTGTATGTTAAAAACCTGCACTCATGGCTAGAGTCACATGACTTCGTCCCCCCTAACGCCACCCTGCCAGCATCTCCACAGCACCAGTTCAGCTCAAGAGCACTAGCTGGTGGGTCTGAACTGGGATTAAAATTCCCCTCTAAGGTTTGAGGTCCCCCACGATATATTTTTGCCATGCAGGGGTGTGTGGGCGGCGGGTATAATAAATTTATGGGCTGACAAACTCATTGACCTACCAGGAAAATGTCCAGTATGCCAGATGGTCAGATCAACCCTGATAACTGACAAGATAACGAGAGTTCCCTTTGACGGTGGCAATATCCTAAAAGAACAATGTCAGAAACAAAAACAATGGTGTTGACACTTCCGAGAGCAGCAGAGCTTGGATAACATGAATATTGAGTGCAATAGAGCATTGACAAACCAAATATAAGCATAGAGGTAATGAGAACGTTTGCAGGTCACAGATAAAATACATGTATGCAGGTCACACTTTTGACACCTGTTGGAGTTTCACATCGAGCTGTGGCAAGTGGCTGCCCATTGGGTCTCAGTGTTGTCAATCAAACATCTCACACTGTCTGGAATGTCTGTGGATTGAAATATTTGGTCATCTGATCATTTCTGTCACAATGATAAGGAAAAGCATCATGCACCCTCCTCCGCATGCATGTGTTACTTGCTACAAGAAATCCAAAATATATGAAATTTGAACACTCTCACAGTGTGTTGTTTTTCCCCGTTTCGGGAGTTGCTATCATTATGGAGATGGTTTGGTGAAATATCCCACCCCTGTGATTCTGCCATGCGCAGTTGCGGTTCTGGTCGGGATGGTGTGGCTGATGGATCACCGTGGACGGCCAGGGATGAAGGTGACAGGAGGGGGATTGCAGGGGGAGATGGGGGAGGAAGCCAAAAACTGGGACACTTAATTATTCAGCACCGGGCCAGATGCTGAATTATGCAGCATCGATCAACCAGGAGTGCAGTGGATCAGTGCCGGGCATTAAATCAAGGGCGTGGGACAATGGGGGGTGCAGTGTAGGGAGTCTTCTTAATGCATGACCACTGAAATTAATAAGGGCGTAAATAAGGGCTGCTCTTGATTATTTACAGGGTGTGGGCCATGATCTGTGACCCCCCCCCCCCCCCCACCCCACGAGAGATTCTACTTACACTGGCACACAGAGAGTCTGCAGTGGCACTGGTGCACAGCACATGCTTGTAATAAGGAGGTGCTTCCGTCACGCTGAGCACGCTGATCCTAAACCAGGGCTGCATTGTCTCGTCGACCTACGTGTCAGTCCTAATCACAGCAGACTTGTCTCCTCGCTTTCGATCCTATTTTTATTATTTATGTGGCGGCGGCGGGGGGGGGGATATACTCCTACACTCCCCAATAAATAAATAAAGACCACAGTCTTGTAGTTTGGCAACTAAGCCTTTCACGACACATTGTACTGAGTATAAGTGTGCATGTGACAAATAAAATTTTGATTTGATTTGATTTGATTCGCAATGCTGTGAAGAGTATGGGAAGAGCATAGTTACAGTGCCCTACTACTTCTAACTTGGACAAATGCACCTTTCTTGCCTCTCCCTGCCCTTTCTTAGTTAATCATGGCCCTTTTAGAGGAATCACTCAGCTGCAAACTGGGCACACTTGTAATTCAACCGTAATTCTTGGGGCTCCCCTGGGTCATTGTCCGTCAGTCCTGCCCAGTCTCTTATTGTCCTACCTGGATATGGACCGGAGATGCTGTCGGACTCGATTGTATTGAACGGTGGCCAAGGGGGCCAGTTCGCTGATAGCACTGTCTGTCTTTGTTGTTTTGGCCGAAAGAGCCTCTCCAACAATGGCAGATGGGTGGGGGCAAGCAAATGACTGTGGACCACGTCCAGAGAGCTGGGAAACAGCAGAGCTTCGGGGACCCAACCAGGCAAAAGGATACGGGGTGCCTGTAGTTGAGTGCTAGCTGAGCAACTGTTGGAGGATAGTGACCACTTATTGGAGATGGGTAACCGTGCCCTGGATGCTACTTACTAGTAATCAGAAGCTGGTACCCATGCATTGGAGTCTGGTAATCATGTAACCACTCAGTGGTAACTGGTAACCTGTCACCAGAGACCGGTAACCATGTAATGAGGTTAATATCCAGTCACTGGAGGCTGGTAATCATATTATCAGTCAGTGGGAGCTGGTTCCCATGCAGTGAGGTTACTGACCAGTCACCAGAGGCTGGTAACCATGTAATGTGGTTAATATCCAGTCACTGGGGGCTGGTAACCTTGCAGTGAGCTTACTAATCAGTCATTGGGGGCTCGTAACCATGGAGTGAGGTTGCTAACCAGTCACAGGAGACTGGTAAACGTGTAATGAGGTTACTAACCAGTCACGGGAGGTAGGTAACCATGCAGTGAGGTTACTAACTGGTCATTGGGGGCTGGTAACCATTTATTGTAGATAGGTAATAATGCGCTGCTTATTATCAACAGGAGGCTGGTCACTGTTAATGAAAGGCTCCTATGCTTTCATGGGAAGCTGGTAAGCATGCACTTATTGGCCTTGATTCTGATTCCAGTAGGCCACACCCATGGTGGTTTTATGCCAGCCCTCCCCGAGAAACACGTGGCCCTTGATAGGCCCTTTACTACTCCATAGGAGAGTGTGGAAGACACAGTAGTGTCATTTTGTGTACCGACATACGTCTCCACCATATTACAGCAAAGCGGCACCGTTGTTAGCAGCGAAATTGGCTGATTAGTATCTGGCATTGTGTGCTGCAGCCTACGGGAACAGAATTTGAGCCATTCCGCCTTAGGGCATTCAGACACACGAAAACATAGAAACACAATTCACGGCACATTGATTTTTTGTTTAAAGTTTGTTTTATTTATTTTTTTTGTTTTGAACCTGCCCCTGAAACTGTCAGAAGATTCTAGCGCACTATTTTAAACGTGGTGTGTATATCCTGTTTCTTAATGTCCTGTTTACAGGTAGATCAGTGACGAACGGTGGAATTTTGTCTTTTTGCGCATTTCTTTTAGTTAATTATTCTACAAAGATTCTGTTCAACCACTGTTTTCCTGGAATATTTCAACAGTAAACTCATACAGATTATTTATTAAGGTGTAGGAAATTTAAGGCGTTCCCTAAGTGATCAGGTAAACCCAGCAGTATAAAAAGTTTCAGGCCATAAGTATCTGGAGATAACTGCCCTTGGCATCCCATCTCCACCTCATCCCTGCTCTGCCTCTGTTTTATGACACCCTAAAGGGAAGATGTATGATTTCGTCCTGAAAGCCAAGTGTAATATTCTACAGTGGTCTCCAATACGAAGATGTCTATGAAGGTCTCACCCACAACCATCTGACAGGTTCCAATCCCCCTGACCCTGCAAGTGCAAGGAGTTCATCCTATTACCTGTCACCTATGCATGTATCAAATAAAAACATATTTATTCTAAGCTGGTGTTGTAGACGGCCTTGAGACCAGCCTACGGGGAATCTACTACATTTCAGATCCCATAGTCTACAAATAACAGAGTAAATAACAAATAACATAACTTCAGATATCATTCAGCAGTGGAAACTCGTCTATACTCCACTGCCTTTAGCTGCATCTCCATGGCATGTAAAAGATCCAGCATGGTAACTTATAGTCAGTATAAGATAAAGGAATATGGAGGAAATGATGGTTGCATGCATATGCGTTAATGTTACCATTTCTGACCAGCTCACTCATGGTCTGTTGAGTTAATTCATTGAAATATGCGTTCTTCAGGAAAAAAGGACTTCTGATGATGAATTCTTGGACGGGTTATTTGTAACAGCTCAGGTTCTTGCCTTCTTATTTTGTATAATTCGTTCTTCTGCTTCATTTAATGACCTGAATCTGAAACATCTTGGAGTGCTTTGGCTCTCGGGTCATTGTCATGATTTTAAAAGGGAAATGTTATGTCCCGCTGACACCTCATTCGCTGGGTTCATCGCCACCTTTGTTTTCTCTAATTTGAGTCATCATGTAGTAATTGGGAGTGACTTAGAGGCCTGTGAGTTTAATAATTCAGGGGGATTAAAGAGAGGGAGGGCCGGAGGCATTTATATTTGATGCCATGGTGATGGTTGGAATTCAAGTTGACTTCCTTAAGGGGTTGGGTAGGGCAGAGGTCATTGTTTTCACCAAAGGTGTACATAATTTAAATGTCTGTTTTTTTGGGTAGGGGAGGACAAATGAAGCCAAATGAAATGTTGCACGTGCGCATATCCGCATCCTATCTGGTACCTACGCTCCTAGTTTTCACTGTCTGGGAGTGGATCTAAAAATGCTAAAAGTGCTGCTTGTGGAGCGTGGAGGTGTTGCATATTGGCTGCAGTCTCATTTTGGGATGGGAGGGGGGGGGGGGGTCAGTGGGCTAGCCACCAGCCTAACAAGGAGGGGGGGGGGGCAGGGTTTGTACAATGGCAGGAGAGAGGAAGAGGCTGACCTTCTCTACTTAAAGCGCCAACAAAGGCCACATTGCTTGCTCGCTCGCGCTCGCCACGGCAACTCCGCGTCCATCGAAACCTCTGTGGGGGGGTGGGGGGGCACAGCAGGAGGAACAGCGGGGGTGATGCGAGGTCCGTTCGCCTTCCCACACCACGCGCTCTCCCCCCCCCCGACCGGCAGCATTATCGGCAAATCCTGAGAAGGTCAGCTAATAGGATGAGAGCTCAGAGCTGTCAATCACTTCTGGAGCTACACCCCTTGTCGGTGCCACAAGCTCCGTGGTCCTTCACTCAAAACTCGTACGACTGTAGCTCCTTTGGAGAAACTTTTGTGCACAACTTGAAGTTCTGCTGTTCAGGCAGCTGGGCATTTTACTAAAACCTTTCAAGTTGAGTACCTTTAACAGCAGGGGAAGAATCTGCCATCTGCAATTACACATGCCCTATATATAGCCGATTTCTTGGGCTGGACACATCCACTCCATCTATCTTCCTTAAATGCTCATTCAGTACAGGGTTGCTGTGAATCTGGAGCCTATCCCAGAATGCACAGGGCACAAGGCAGGAGACACCTTGGACAGGATTCTGGGGCCTGAAATTTAATATACAAAAATACTATGTGATTTTATTGTTGTTAGCAAACAGTAATACCCTTTGAAACATTGAAACATAAAGTTAATCCATCTTCATTTACCCACCACCACAGCACATAAATTTGATTGAAGTCGACGCTGTGGTTATGCCAAGAGGTTTTAGTAACATCATGAACCAGCCATGGGTACCGTCCGCCCACAAGATGTGGCGGCTTGTTTGTCGGTCCCACTCCTGGGACTGGAGCCAGAAAAGTAGGGATGCCACTTGGGTAGCTGGTCCATCTCACTACCTCCGTGGAAGCATGGGAGTCCTTCTTCTTTGCCTTTGGTTTCTGAGCATTACACCATTTCACTTCCCCCTGAGAACCTGCATCTTTATCTCTATAAAATGTTTGGATCCACGGTGTATAAAATTAAAAACACAGCCTCCTGGTTGGAACAAGTTTAGGGAGCCCAAAATACATTAGGGATGATTTTTAAGAATAACTCGATCGCTAGGAAATGTGTTCCGTGCAGCCTCAGTGGTGGCAGTGTGTCATTAGATTATTCAGTTTATTATTCAATCATATCATGCACCAGCACTCTGCGATCCAGACGGACCCCAAACTGCAAGAGCTCAGCCACCAGCTGAAGAATACGTACCAAACAGAAGCTCCCGTTTAGACTCCTTGTTTCACATATACAAATTGCATTACTTACACTGCATTGAGCTGGGGCCTGGAATTTGTTGTACTTTGTTGAAAAAGTGCACTCTAACTTCACACCTGAGTCGCCTGTGTTCCGGCCTGTGCCAAAAAAAATGATATATGTATCAACAAAACACGGAATTTATGTACTCTGCAAATCTGCAAGCTGCCCGAAAGCTGCTGTGCCCTCTGTTTCCCGATTGCCTTCTGCCAGTCGACATTCTCCTGATATTTGCATTAATTGCGAGGGGCTCAACTTTTGCGTCTAATCCAGATCACAAAACGCTAACGGGGATTAGTGTGGAAACTGCTGACAGCCACCTGTAAGTCACATGACCAGAAGTTTAGAAGGATTCTCAGTTCATAACCAAAAAAGGAAGGAAGACTTGCACTGAGTGATACTACGGAGGACAGGGAGCTCCGAAGGCACGGCGATCACATGACAAGGAATTTTGGCATCTCCGAAATTCCGCTCACTTGTCACCCTCAGGTTAATCCCAGTTGTTCGTCTTTCCTCCAACCTCTCGGGGAGATTCCTGGTACCAGCTGGGCAGAAGCTCCCCACGGTGGCATAACAAGATGGCAAAGCTGCGATCTGAAACACGGCACGCTCCCGCTGGCCATTCCGCGACAGATGACTCAGGATCAGCAGCGATAATCAGATAAGGTCCCCGGTAATACAAAAGACCACATTTGTTCTGTGATTAGCAGGAAAGCAGGCAGGCTGGATAATCAAAGTGGACGGAACACAAGGGCAGATTCTGGCTCCTCTTGCTCTCCATCACTCATTACCCTGAAACTGTACTGTCACAACGCTAACAAGCAACTCAGTGCTAAATCAGGCAACTTTTAATGTCTGCTCTACGGTCCTCTTCATTTTAATGGACTCCATGAAGGTTAATATTATTTTTGGCTTCTGTCAGCTGACATGAGGAGTAATTTGCCTGCTACTCCAGTCCTTTGCCACCGGCCCCACCGCTGCCCCCACCCTTTCGCAGAAATGTGGCCAAATATCGATCGGCGTGAGTCATGCTTGGAGATGCAGTTTTTTTTTGTCTTCTTCCCCAGCTTTGCCACCTGACAAAGAGCACTGAAAGAGAACAAAGGAAAATCTCATTGCGACCTTTGACCCCAAAGTGCATGGCTCGCTGCAGTGGAGAGCACGGGGGCTGTTATTGCGTTTCTTTTTTGGTGAGGCGACTCTCCTCAGGACCATAATGACTGGCCATGACACGTTTCGTTCCTCGTTTTCCTGTCTGTGTAGGAGTAGAGTGTGGCACAGTTTTCCACGGCCTCCTGCTCGCCCGTCTGGAGCAGGGGGGTGACCGTCAGTCCCACGTTTGGTATTCGGAACGGAGAGTTACTAGCGAGTAATCACTAGTGTGGGACGATTGGTGTGGAATTTATAAATACAGAAATACTGGCTTCTGTGTTCCGGGAGTGTCCCTCTTTTCATACTCACGAAAGATGGAAATGAACAAGGGCAGTGTCTGCCGGCCAGGCCCAAGACCTCCATAAGGGGCATGGGTGGGGGTGATGCTTATGCTGTCAGCCGAGGGGGGGTTGGTGATGGTAGTAGTCAACTGGGAGCAGGGGTGGCAACTGTAAAAATTGTCAACCATCCTTTTTTAGCATCTTTGGGTGATTGTTTCTGGGGTCTGTCTATCTATCTATCTCTCTGTCCATCGGTCTGTCGATCTATCTATCCATCCAGCAGCCATACCACCTGAAGTTCAGACTAAGTAATTCATGTGAGGCTAAGCAGGTTTGGTCCTGGCCAGTACATGGATGGGAGGCCATCTTGGAAAGCTGGGCTGCTGCTGGAAGAGGTGTTGGTATGACCACCAGGTTAGTCCATCCTGTGGTCTGTGTGGACACTGTGATGAACAGTTTAGCCAATCCTGTGGTCTGTGTGGATCCCAGGGTAGTGATAGGGACACTATACTGTAAAAATTGCATGAGAAAAGTCATAATAGATCCCTGGGTATCCTTCAAAAGAGTCGGGGTCAGCTCCTATTGGCCCAGTCTGTCCTTTTCCCTGTTGTCCTAGTCTGTAGTGTTTCCCCTGCTCCCCGTATGGCTCAATGAGCTGAGCATGTGGTTATCTGTTAGCGCTACTGTTGTATGTTTGAATCCTACTTCCTCTGTTTTTGTATTTTGTTCCCTAGTGTTTCATTTGTATGAGTTTTCTAGTTCCTGTGTCTTGTCATTTGTACTTGATTTTGGTTTCATGCTTTGTGCCCATGCTTGTGTTTTTACCCATCTGTAATTCCCCTGCTGTAGATCCAGTTTCCTTGTTTCTGTCAGTGTCTTCTGTCAGTTTTCCCCTCCCAGTCCCTGAGTTAATTAGTTCCACCTGTTGCCTGCCCTTGTGTGTTTTCCTGATTGCTCGTTGTCCTGCACCCTCCCCAACTAGTTAATTGTCTGTCTCACTCCTGCTTGTCATTACCCTGTTTAGTTTTTGTATTTAAGTTTAGTTCCCCAGTGGTTCATTGTTGTATGTTGGATATTGCTTGATGTGACCTGTTTACCTGTCTACCAGTTTACCTGCCTACCTGCCCCATTTTGTAATTAGTCTTTGTTTATCCCCATTTACTTTTGACCCATCGTGGTCCTTTGTTTTGTAAGTGTTTCTTGTGTATTTTTTAGTTCAATTGATAAGTGGGTCGTTCACCTCCTTCCCAGCCTGCACCATGCCACGCTCACACACCAAATCCGCCCAGATCCCTCACAAGGGGTGGTACCCTGATGTCCTGGCCCTCTCAGATCTGGCCTTCTAATCATCCCCCATACCTTAATGATTCTCTTTCTCTCCTGCCCCTTCACCACCTTAGCTGCTGTGTTGACCGTACTGGTGCAGAATGGCTGCCATCCCATCATCCACATGGGTGCTACACAGTGGTGGTGGTTGAACTGGCTTCCTACTGGTTCTGTGAAGCTCTTGAAAAGTGCTATATAAACACAACTTTCATCCATCCATGCATCTTCCAATTGGATTAACCAGTAAAAAGTCATGATGAAGCTTAGGGCACAAGGCAAATGAACGCCCTGGACCCCGGATGCCTGTCCTCATGGTTATATAAGCAAAACAAATGTGTGAATGAGAAGTTTTCTTACCAGACGGTGCAGATACACCCTGGAAAAGTGTCATTCTGAAGAAGGAAGGCCAAGCTTCATTCGCACGTGTATCAGGAAATGTTTGCATACTGTGGAAAGACTGCTGAAACGGCCATCACTTCTCCAGTATTTCACAAACGTAATCGTGTTGACTCCATGAATAACTTGTGGATATTTCCGGAGGGGATGGGAAGGGTGGCTGAAGAGGCTGACGCTGAAGCTGCAGGCAGGCAGATCAGAGAGGTGAAGGACCCTAAAAACGTTACTCAGCGTATTCCGGGGTGACTTCCTCTGCCGTTACTCTACCAAGCCTTTCAAGGAGGGACAAGAATTCCGATGTAGTCCAACACCACATATTTGCTGAGGGGTTTTTATTTTATTACACTTTATATTTTATTCTCCTTATAGGATTCAGCATATGCCACACCTGTCAGATTTTTGATTATTAAACACCAGGGATTTTCATTTCTGTTGTAAAGGACAATCTCACATAGAATCCTGTCTGCAAGAGCAGGGCCAAGTATGGCCTGTTATAAGGGCTGGGACCCCCCCCCCCCCAAACCTTCATCCTGCGGCTGCTGGGCCAACAGATGACCCCAAGCAGTATTTAGGTGTGAGCAGACGATGATGTGGGGGTCAGTTGACATCTGTCCAATTGAATCAGCAGAGACATGCTGCACCAATCCAGAGAACTGTGCTGCTCAAAGAAGGACTTTGGGCACTTCTGATTGGTCAACTGGAATATGTGTTTAGTGCAGTCATCAGGATGCTACGTGACATGAATGACAGTCAGCAGATTTTGGCAGATTCCCTATCTTCACCCTGCTCTATTCATCCCTTCCATAGCAATTTTCTATCACTCTTTTTTACCTTTCCAGTTCTTCCCACTGATTTATATTTATATGTTATTGTCTTTCATGTAATTGCCTGGGCTGATTGTCTATCCATCCATCCATCCATCCAGTTTTGTTTTGCTGTCCAGCATTCTGTCTCCATTACCTTCAGCTATCAGACATGTTCTTTATATTACTCAAAAGTACTTCAGACTAAATGATGTAAAGTCCATCCCAAGGCCACTTGTACACACAGAATTTTCTGGAACAGTCACTGTTACTGTTGTCTCACTCACTGATATGTACAAGTTCATACACTGTTTTTCAATCCCCCAACTACACACTGATGTAAACAACTCTCTGTACTTATTGTTCTGTTGTATACGGCCTGCACAACTCCATACATATTACATATGTTGTGTGTGCCTCAGCATTCCCTGCACTAACATGCATTCTGGCTCTTTTTATACACCAGCCATTCATGCACATTCTATAGCAACCGGACTGTATCTGACCATTGCTTTGTCTTAAATATGTATCTACAGTACATATGTAAGCCACTGACAACTGCAGACAAACTCCCTGTGGGTGTGAACATGCTTGGCCAAGTGAATTTCCATGCATTTCTTTGCCACAAATTTCTCTTTCAGCCTGATGTCTCTCTTTGTTCCCTGAATGTCCGTAATGTTGTACTTCTGGTCCTTGAAAGGCATTATGAGCTTCCTGCTTTGTTACAGGTTGCTGTGTAGCTCCTGCTCCAGTCCTGCTGACACTTGATGGACTGTGCCAGGTGTTCCATGTGACCTGGCCTCCCACCGGCCCATAACGGCAGACAAATGGCACCCCCACACCCCTCTTTCTGTCTCTATTTTTAAAATGCTCAATGCACTCAACCCCCTGGATCCCTCGAGACCGCGTTCCCGTTTCTCTGCTGGGGGCTCTTCACCGAAGTGCCTCATCTGTGCATTTTTGAGAGACCTGCACCGGCCGGAAAAGGGGTGGAAGCACCAGAACACCTCACCTGCATCCCCAACAACCGAAAGAGCATCCATGGCATTTTCAGAAGCCTTGTCATCTGATTAAATAAACATTAAACACAAATGGGGGGGCACACTCAAATTAATTAATTCACGTTCAGTGGCAAATGTCTAAATTATTCACTCCTTAGCCTAATACACTCATGCAGTCTCTGCTCCTTTCGAGATGGCTGGGTTTCTAATTAGCCAGGGTAGGGAGATCGAAAACGACCATTGTGTAATCAGCAGAGCTCCATCTGAATAGATTGCTTCCGCTCTTATACCCCTGACAGGCACACAAAGACAAAAGGACTTTTTCTTTTCATTGGCTCTTTCAGATTGGGGAACTAAGTTAAGAGTCACACTGTGTATCTGTTTTTTCCTGGTAACTCTCCATATACGCGGGTTTCCCCTCCGACCATACGTGTATGTACGCGGTTTTCCCCTCCGACCATACGTGTATGTACGCGGGTTTCCCCTCCGACCATACGTGTATGTACGCGGTTTTCCCCTCCGACCATACGTGTATGTAAGCGGTTTTCCCCTCCGACCATACGTGTATGTACGCGGTTTTCCCCTCCGACCATACGTGTATGTACGCGGTTTTCCCCTCCCACCATACGTGTATGTACGCGGTTTTCCCCTCCCACCATACGTGTATGTACGCGGTTTTCCCCTCCCACCATACGTGTATGTACGCGGTTTTTCCCGCTGACTGTCTTAATGGAAGGAGCTCTGGCCTGGCAGTGCTCTGAAGCAGCACGGTTTCATGCGGAGCAGCCAGTGTTGTACCTCTGTATGGCAGAGCTGTGAAAGAAACATGAGTGCTATTTTTTTCACCTGATGACTGAAATGAAAAAAGAAGCATTCTCCCTTTTCACTTCTCGTGGCAGGCTTTCTCGAGTGTTACTTGAAAGCGTTTTGGTCACGGTTTTTAATTCAGCTCCTTTAAGTGCCTCCCAGAAATGTGATTTCCTGCAAAGGTGGGCACAGTGTGTCACCTATTAGTGTCCCCACAGGTCCCGGCAAAAGGTTCGAGCCTCCCCCACACTCTGCTCATCGCCAGACCCTGGCTATGGAAAAGGAAAGTTTTCAGAACTCTTCCCTCTCCTTGTTTTTCTTCATCTCTAACTCCCAACATCACCTCCAGATCTTCATTTCTTCTTACACTCAGGTCTCCTATTCATTCTGTCAGCACCCGTTAAAGGTCCCTCTCTTCCCCTCGCTCTCTCTCTTTTTCTCTCCACTCTTGCCTTTCTTCTGCCTTTCAACCAGAGATTCTCCCCATCAGGCTCCTGGATGCAACCTAAAACAGAGAATCTGGGCAGATTGCTGCCTCCTGTCCCAGCTTACCCTGAGTTAGGAGGTTGCGGTCAAAAGGCCTTTTAGAAATGCAAGAGCAGCACTTTGGTTTGTTTCCTCACAGTCGTGGCTCTGGGCTTCCAGCTTCCGGCTTCTGCTGAGAAGACATTGTATGTGTATATAAGGGCACAAAGGCCCCCAAGGACACATGCAAACTGCCCTATACACGCATATACACTCTTGTGAAGATTTGTGAACTTTCACAGGCTGTTTTTGAGTGATTGAGTGCTTGATTCTATGTGTGTGTGTGTGTGTGTGTGAATGAGTGTTTTACCAAGAACATGTGCACATTTTAGAGGTACCTAACTGTGTGTTTTTGGGCTGTGGGAGGGAATCCGTCCAACATGAAGAGAACATGCACACCTTTCATACATTACACCGCCTGTATGAGTGTAGCTAAATAAATTAGCTTTCAGTGTATCTCTGTGTGTATGAATGGGTTTGTGTGTGTCTGAGTCTATGTGTGTGAATGAGTTTGTGTGTGTGTGTGTGTGTGTGAATGGCTTTCTGCATGGATAAGCATATTTATTCGCCGTACTGTATGGGGTCACGGCTGCCATGGCGGGGGTGGGGGCCAGTCAGCACTCTCCTCTGAGGCCTGCACTTTCTCACGCGGCTCTATTTAAACAGACAAAGACAGAGAGTGAGAGAGGCTGTGATTTTGCTGGACTTCACTGACTTGTAAGATTAATACATAAGTTCACACTTCTGTCACACTTGGCTTTAAAAATGCAAACAACAGACATATTAATTTGAAGTCAGCACGGTCCTGGGGGAGGGAGGATATATCTTAGCTAATGTTTTTCTTTAACTCATTAATATGACTGTGGTCATTCAGAGTAAGTGTGTCCATGAAGATGTAACAGCAAGGCGTGTCCAGGGACCAGAACAAATGAGTTGGGACTGGGGGGTGGTGAACTGAGGGTGGTTAGAGGGCTCATGAGGCGTGCTAAAGCAGCTCTCTCTGCCTGTAGCTAAAGGCAAAAAGTGCTGGAATCAAGTATAGCTACTTTTTGCAAGCTGACACCCCCAGCGAACTAGTATTGTAGTTTCAAGCTAACCTTTGCTGACCTTCGAAAGCATGACCCCACGGTCTAATCCTTCTGAAGATAACAGCAGCCAGGATATAACCACTACTTCTCTTGCTTTAAATGTCCCCCACATTCTAATGTTGTAAGTACGGTAGAGGAATAATGATTGTTCATTGATTTCCTCTCTACAAGACATATGGTTAGGGTAATAGACATCTCTAAGTTACCCATAGCATTTGAGTATGTGTGTGTGTGAGCCCTGTGATGGACAAAATCCCATCCAGCATGTCCCCAGCCTTGTGATCTACACAGCCTAGGATTAGACTCCAGGTCTGTACTGGATAAGTAGGTGGTAGGTTCACTCATGGCTTGTTGAACATCAAAGACAATTACCAGATTACAGCAGTACTGGAAGCCAGGACACATCAAAAAGTAGTGTGAAGGGCGATGGGGCATATCCCACTCCATCGCTGAGACTTTCGAGGTGTTAGCCTTCCTTGACAGATTTGTCTACCTTTTTTTTTCTTTTTTAATTAGGGCAAGGTTTCCGGGTATGGTCTTTACGACCCATTGTCAGTCCTTCCTTCATCACAACCCTCCTCTAATTACGGCACACGCAGCGCAAAATCTGAACTCCCGATTTGACCTATCATGATAATTACACACCACATGTACTGTAATTAATGATAGGGACTGGACCAAAATATTCATAATTCTTTAAAAGAGACAAGCAGAGATGCTTCAGAACTGGGTTGCACCTCAGTCTACATCGCTGTCCAGGTTAATTGGGATTAATTAATTTATTCGCTTAGACAACTGATTACTCTTGTACTCATAATCCTAGGTCACATCAAGAATGGAATTTAAAACATATTACCCTCTGCAAGGATAACTCTAAGCTTTAGAATGGTTTCATTTCTTCAAAATATTTGTGAGAATTATCCGTCTGATTTGTACAGCAACAGACAAAATATACTCTAACCAAAAGAATCCCAATTAGGAATGACCACGGAAGGAAAGACTTTTAAAACATCAGATGAGATGCAATGCGTATAATTCAACAGGATAATTATGATTCATTGTAAGCTTCTGCCTGACCTTAATTAAGCCGGCATTTAAATGAACATGCACACCCATGGGGGGCCTCAGAGAGCAGCACTGTCACCTCAGTCCTCCAGGTGGCTGGATGTCACCTCTGCTCAGCGTGTGTGAAGCTGGTCTCTCCCTGTGTCATGAGGTTTTCCGGCCGCAATTCAAATACATGGGCTCAGGCTAACGGCTGCCCCGAAACTGCCTGCAGTGTACGGCTTCATGCATAACTGGCATCCGATCTAGGGTGTACCCCAATCTTATGCCCTGCCCTGCCTGGGACAGGCTTGAGCCCCCACCCCCACCAAACCCTGACCTGGATAAATGGTTGAAGGATGGATGGATGTGATACTGGAGACAAAAACCTTGTTTCTTTAAATAAAAACAGCTTAGTGATAATGTTCCAAAAAACCAGTTTATATTTTCATATTGATTTTTACAACAACATCATTATAAAAACATGACAAACGCCGTTTTGTGACAATTCGATATAATTTCTTAAAAAAAATCCATAACTTTCAAAGATGGGGGGGGGGGGGGTTACAACAGTGGGTTTTTCTTTTCAGGTCTTCCTCTCTTCATGGTTCTGGACTTTGGGTTCAGAGGAATCACTGGGAATGTACCACGTGACAGAGTGCTTCCTGTATACAGCAGGCCTATAGGTACAGAGCATAAGGGGTTATACCCTCAACATGTATTTAATTCCAGAATTGCCTGAGGTCTGTTTTAAAGCACCCGGGCTGGGCTGGTGGAGACTAGCTACATGATGTTCCTCATGAGGGAGCAGTGAGAACGTTCCCTTGTCCTAACAGGGGAACACATTAATGTCACACCTCACTCCTCGATGTTCTTATCTAACCTAATGAGTTTGTTCTTTTCAAATGGGTCATATTCCAATTTAAAAAAAATCACACTCAGCCTCCTCCAGTCTCACCGGTGAACATGAATGCATGTTCTTCAGAGTAGATCTACAGAGGTCCAGATCGATGGGATGCGGAACATTCACGTTAAACCTGTAATACTGACTGCACTGAGCTTGAAATTAAAAGAATAAAATAAAGAATAAAAAAAAACATCCAGCTTATTTTAGAACCTTCCACATTTATATCCTATGATCCATTCTACTCGTCATTCAGACTATTCCTCACATGACACATTTTGAGATCCCAGGGTTTAGCTTATAAATATAAATCAACCCAAGTGTCTTTTTTCATTAATGGCGGACCTGCCAAAAAAACAGACGCCACCACTGGATCCTGGCTACCAGCCGGACCCGAGGCTGCCGTCGGGATTGTTGGTGGCGAGGGGCGGCTGTAATTGGCAGCACACTGTGAATCACCTTTTTTCCCTTAGCAAAATTACGCAGTGACGGTGCCTCACTCCCTCCTGCCCTTCGATTGAACTCCTCTGGACTTGCCAGGCACAGAACCGAGCCCCCACGGCCTGTCCGATGGTGTAAGCTGTCCCCAGAGGTGTGCACCAGAACACGGACCCTCTGCGCAAAGGATGCACCGGAATGAGGAGTGTGCTCGGAAACAGGTCACCGTGGGGACCTAGCCAAGGGGCTCAGGAAAGAGCCCGTTATTGATAGCCCAGGCTCAGTGAGAGGAGAGGGCCCATTTTAGTGTGATTTATTATTGATGGGGGGGGTCCATAAGTGTAGAGCAGCGATCCATCATCGCAGAAGGGGTGGGATGGGGGGGACTTTGCCAATTGATCTTCCCCAGCACATCTACAGAAGACCCTGCTGGAGTCTGTGTCCTCTGCAGCAGGAAGTGTGTGCATGTGTGTGTCCCCGGGGGGGGGGGGGGGGCAAGGGAGCGTCACGTGTACATGCAGTGTGGGGGTCCTCATTTGTACAGAGTCCCTCTGTCATGTACAGCACGTGCGGGCAGGTCAATTAACGGCCAGTGACAGGAAACGGGGGAGGAAGTGGCGAAGATCCTTGAGTGGTCTCTTCATTGAAGATAAAACTCTCTTCCACAACAAAGACTTAGAAGCTGCAGATGAAAGAAGGCGACGAGCGTGGGGGGGCATTCAACTGGAAGGACGACACAAAAGATGTTTAGTCTGAAGGGCATGAGTTGGAGGTCTGGCCCTTTCCGAAGGGCCGACGCGCGGGTATGAGGGCCAACTGCGGGTAGTGGGGCCACCGCGGGGTAGGCCGACGGAGTCCTGTGCCTCCAAAAGCGCTGCTCCTTAATGGCTGGCACAGACCCTCTGGGGAACTTGTGAGTGCCCCTGCCCAAGGTCCTGTCCTCACTGGCAGTTCGCAGCCAGGAGGGGGCGCTGTGCCCAGCAGTGTCTGGATATTCCACCTATCCTTCGCCACCTGGCATCACACTGCTATCCTGAGGGCCCTCAGTCTTGATGACCCAATGATTTTGGGTGAGAAGTGCGCCCCCCCCCCCCAATGTCTGAATACGGGGCACATGCATGTTTGGGGGCCACAGGGATTTCACGGTCCCCGGAGACCCGCGATGGCCTGACACAAAACGAAGCGTCGGAGAAAGAGGTGGGCTGAGCCGGATATAGAAAGACTAAGCAAAAAATTTAAGCGAAACAAAAATGCCGCATGTGTCACATGTACGGGTGAATGAGCCGGCTGGCTCCTCAGGCTTCAGTTTGGGTTCTGTCCGTCCCGTTCTCTCGTCGCTCGCACCGTTCAGTGAATCGCAGACAGATCCCCAAGCCACACGCCCGGCAGTGGCCTGAGACAAGTGTATTCATTCTGAGGGGAAGAGAGCAAAAGAACAAACAATGAATAAATGAGAGCCCTCCCCCCCCAGTGTCTTGCCCCTTCCCCATGAAAATAAACAATGTGTTTTCCATTTCACAAACAAAAATAAAACACACACATAAATCCCAATTAGGAATGAAATTAAATGCAGCGCAATGTCAAACTCCTTCAAAATCTTATTTTTATAATTATGATTTTTTTTTTGACATCTGAAGCGAATGCCATCTAAGGATTTACTGCCGGGCACGGCGAGCCCTCCAACGAAACTCTGCTCTGCATCGACTGGCATTTTGCATCCATTTTCTAAATATTAATTAAACTTGGGCAGATCAAATTAAATAAGTTCCGTTCTGGTGCATCAACCTCGTATCCTCTGCATTTTATCTTAAACGAATTAAGACCGTCCCCATGAATACTAATTAGCACTGTGTGCAATGACAGGCAGGGAGTGACTCTCATGTGACAAATAAAAAAATATTATGTTTTTTAATGTTTTTTTTTTAGCATTTTGAAGTATTCCAAAAGCATCTGACTGCCTCACCACCTTAATGCCTTCATTAACGATCGACTCACATACAAAATGGGGGGGGGTACTCTTGAATGCCACAGTCCCTAGTGACAGAGCCAATACATAAAGAAACACACACGATATTGGTACAAAATAGCTTCCCTCCAATTACTGCAGCCGGGACCCTCGTTCACCGCCAGCACCCAGGTTACGTCACCGTGCCTCAAAAGTTTCTTTGACTCTGTTGCCATGGACTAAGACATTTTTTTTCTATGAAAACCAAAGCGCAACGGCGTTGGCATGGCGATGCAAAGGAGCATTATAATCAGGCAACTCTCAATTCAACTTAGGAGAAAAGGAGAGAGAAAATTACATATCTAAAATATTCAAAATTGTGTAACGCTTGGCAAACTACACGCAAATCTGGCCTCAGCTGCTCTTTTCCATAGCAGCCTGTAGGAAATCCGGGCTTGATAACACAAATGTGCGCATTATTAGGCTTTAACAATTGTGACTGTCTCTCACACAAATTGCCTTCCTTTGCAATGCTAAAAAAGGAACATGGTGGCTCAGTGGGGTGCACTATTGTTTCACACCTGCAGGGTTGGGGTTTGAATCCCCCCAACAGGGGAGTGTGTATGTTGGTGTACTACTATGATCAAAAAGCATGCAGCTTGGAGAATGGTGTCTATATATTACCCTACATGTGTGTTTTATGACAGCAGGATGCATATTTCAAATGAAGTTTAGTCCTGTCTTCAGGGGTGCAGCTAGAAATTCTGGGCGCCCAGACAAAACATTGGCGCTGAGGGTGGCTCTCACTTTGAACAATGAACGTGATTTGGATTTCTGTCCTAAAATCCTGTAAAAATGAGGATGTGAGTCTTTGAGTTAGAATGGCTTACCTGACATTTACCTGTGATAAATATTTATAATTAATAGAACTAATTAAAACATAAGTCCCCAAGCCTCTCCAAATGGAGAGGCTCATCAGATGACAGACTGCATCATATTTCATCTTCTCTTTATTACGGACGTCTGTTGGATTCGCTAATTAACACACCCTAACAAACAAATGCAGGAGGCAGTCAGTTGGGTGCTGTGAAGAAGAGACCACGCAGGTGTGCCCGCCCCCCCCATCCCACCACGGCGGCACTGATTCGCACTGCCCTTCCTCTGCTGGCAGACGGCTCTCGCCGGATGGGGCCAGCTGCCCAATTTGCAGGCATTGCCCTGAACAGCAGTGTCAAGCTGCACTGGAGCGACATGCGGGCATGCCCAGTGGGATGTGCCCCCACACCTTCCTGAGGAACCCGAGTATCACATTCCAGCTGTTCTGACATCGAGAAAGAACAACTGCACACCCACTGCTCTGATATCCCCCCCCTACTGTCCTGCTTTCCGCATGGATTCTCCCCTTTCCACTCCTCCGCTTACACTCATTTCTCCCATTACACTTTTCCGGCGTTTGTGTCGGTGTGTGAGTGTAAAAAGCAAAGATTCAAAAGTCAGCTTGAGGATTAAAAGTGGCGGGTGGCGGGGGATGGCAGGAGGTTAAAAACACAAAACCTTTTTAATGCCTGGCCACTCAGAATGATTATAACGTGAAGATCAGGCAGCCGGGGAGCGGGCACACAGCACCTGGCATTTTTGTTCATCAAGAGTTTAATGCTGTCACTTCAGAGCTGATACTGTATGTGCACACAGTCACACGTGCAGCGAACAAGATCCTTTTATCTTAATGCAGTTCGCTGAGGTCATTGCACTGTGTCTCTCTGAGAGCAATGGCTCATAGGCTAAACACTGCCTAACGACTCTGTAAAGGTCTTCCAGACAAACTCAGAGTATTTTCTGTGTGAGGGAGGGGAGCTGGCATAGTGCACGGATTGTTTTTTAACACACAATATAATCTGAGGATGGGAGGGAAGCTACACTACATGCCGTTGGGCCAAAGTGCCCAATAGGCAGGCAGATGCAGTAGTCACATGATCCACATGCAGGGTGATAATACGGGGGGAGGAGTTAATCAGATGACGCACAGCATGGAAAGATCACGCATGGTGTTTAACACACAGCACAGAGTGCATGAGGAGGTCAAACTGACCACACACAAATGTACAGCTGACACCAAAGATGGCTCAAAGGCCGCATTGTGGCTTCACACTACTGGGTTTGGGGGTTCAAATCCTGCAATGGACTTGTATCCTGTCCAGGCTGCCTCCTGCCTTGACCACCCCCCCCGACCCTTGACCTTTTGCTGGGAGATGGATGTATAAGTACAACTAACAGCTATTCATGACAAATTACTGGACTTTATATTAAAATTAATTAACTGTCATATTCAACTGGCATCACAGAGTGCTTTTAGGCAGGTTAGCCTCTATCGTGCACATGAAAAAAATAGATTTAAATCATTTTCAGGCTTCAGCGAAAATAGAATCTGTGGTATTACTTCTGAAAGCGGGAAATCGAGAGGACAGGTGGGAATTCCTTAAGGATAAATTTCACGCTGACATGGGGAAATATATATATATATTTTTTTATAGATTATTATATATACGTGCATTGGAGCCAGAGTCTGTGGGCCCTTGGGACTGAGCAGAATGTTGTGCTGGTTGCCCGGGATTAAGACAGGATGACAGGCGACTCTGAAGGTGGACAACGTGTTCTGCCTGTTAAACCATTTCCTTTTCCACCATCCTGCCGCCACAGACTAAAATTTTGACCCATGGGACAGCAGGACCGAGTGGGCGGATCCAGTCATGCACAGATGTGCCACATCCGCATACGATTAGCCGTCACTCATATGCCGGGTTGCTTATTTGAATATTTGTTCATCTTTTTTTTTTGAGACTAGGGATGATCAGAGTACAGGCAGGCGGCCTGAACTGAGGTCGCTGGCAGGAGGCTGGACTCCAGATTTAAGTCTTTCGACGTGACGGAAATTTTGTGAGGAAGTAACTTGAAAGAGAAAGACGGCAGGCGCATGAACGGACAGCCAGCTTTCCTTGGGGAAGAGACCGTTTAGCATGTTCATGCTAAAGGGTGAATTATTACGTTACAATTCAAGGAGCCTTTTAGCTAAAAAAAAGTGATACAGCTTCACACTTTAGCCATTTATGTTTACTGAAGCACCAGTAGGACATGTGCCGGGCATTATGGGACAGAACAGCATCCCTGCACAATGTTGTTTGGTTTATGGCTAGTGGGAGGTTTACATACACAAAAAGAGCAGAAGGAAAAATGATTGGTTCAGAGAGATAACCAGACTGTAAATGAAGTAGGTCCAAGCAACTAGAGAAGGCAGGACCAACCAATCAGATGTCTTGTTCCTGCCTCTAGTAGCTTAGACCCACCAAATTTTGTCTAAGTAAAACACCCACGAACAGGTTTAAGCCATTAACAGTTGGACTAAAGGTGAACATGGATTCTAATAATTTACTTATTCATTATTACATTTCTTTGACATTTACTGATGCAAAAATTACACAGCTGTAGGGTCTTGAAGATTTATCCATAATTAAAAACTCTGTTTTTGTCTCTCTGACAAGATTGTTCTGGAAACCACCTGTTCATACTTTCAGAGGGGACACTGGCAGTGGGGGGGGGGGGGTGTTTATCCTAAAATAAGGTATTACCTGTGTACTAGTTCAGCTCTCAGTCATATCACATGCGAAAGCCATTTCAATGCCTGTTTTCATGTCACTCTGCATGGGTGGACGTCATGCCTCTGACTGTGCGGAGTCCCCATATTCCTCTGGGCTCTCTCAAAACGTGCAGTTAGGTGAACTGGGGACGGTAAATTGCCCAGAATGTGTGCTGCACCTTGTGGACTGGCATCCTGCTCAGTGTGCACCCCTGCCTGGTGCCCTGGAATGGGCTTTAAGCCCACTTTGGGCCCATACTGGATAAATGGTTATACAAGGTGAGTGATAAGCTTTAGCATAAATTCCCCTAACGATTTTGTTTCAGCTGAAAAAAGCTTTGTTGGACTATAACGTCAGTACATGCTTTATAAAGTGGACCACCCATGGCACATACACGCAGCATAAAACAAACACGTGCATCTACGGCTGTGTGTTGCCATGGATACACCTCCATTTAGACATACCCGGTTCTGTGTCCTGTGGGGATTCGTGATTGTAATCAAGGCACCGAAAAAAGCCAAAAAAAAAATAAATGAAAACATAAAAAACCCTGAGAATCTCAGAAAGACACACGTTTCTGACTGAAGGCTGACGGAGCAGAGAATCTGGCCATGAAAACGGACACTTCCTTCAGTTGCTAGTGTGTGCGGTCAAATGCCGCGACAAGGCCGCACTTCCCTCTATGAGAGCGCCATGTTCCCTGGCAGCCATTCTGAAAGGCACACGCTCGTTCGGAGTTCTCCCCTTCCTTCTGCGTTTAAAATCTATCGCCAGATTTAGGCCCGATATTACATGCCTTCACGCAAAGCCACAGAATCTGTCAGCCACTGAGAACGAATGTCACAGTAATAGACCAACCCGCCTGGATTGGAAATTTGCTCAATATTTTTTTACCATTTCCTGTGTATAAGTTCCACAGAAGACAGGACATTCAGGAGAAATGCTGTCTATACGGTCACCAGGAGGTGATACAAACTTGATGGCACCTAATAATAATAATCCAAGTTTCACAGCTGACCCAAGCTACAGAAAATATAATGATATATTTTTAAAGATGCTGGTGTTCTGAATTTTACAGATATTTACGGCCCCTGTCCATAGCTGCTCGAGCCTCGCTAAGGATGCTGGGATATCAACTCATGATCATATTCCCCTGGATGTAATTTCTGTCTTACAGAGGGACAGTTCAATGCTTTACCCGAGAGGCTAACAGGCTAACAGAGAATAGCAGAGAAAACAACCTGAAATCATTAAAATGAAAAGAAAAAACATCATTGATTTAAAATGACAGCTTGCCCCCACCCACTACCCCGGGGGAATAAAAAAAATATATACACTGATCTTTGTGGCCTGATGAAAAATTGTACCTGCATCTAAACATGCCAAGTTTTGTTAAAAGACTGTGTAATAAAGTTCCACTTTAATTTTTAATTCAGGTGGCTCTACACAAGAACGTCATCTTTTTATTCCCGTGAAATTCTCTGAGCAATTACTCAGAGCAGGCTATGGACTAGAGTATCAAGGCCCAATACAATAATTTATATAATTAAAACAGCTTCTCTTCTATAATTCATGCAGTTGTTTTTTTCTCAACTCTCTGCAATGCTCTAATGGAAGCGATTAGATAGATGCCCTGTGAAATTAAATAGTGCAACCACTGCAAAAAAGATGATTACTCACAAGTGGGTTTTATACTGTCATATCTTTTAACCTAATTTAAGAATTTGTCTGCCCGGCCACTAAAACACTTAACAGTAAACTGCTAACAGTTGATCAGTTTATTCAGAAATACTACATGTTCAATTTTGCATCCTTTTTAAAACATCAGTTTTAAAATGTGCTAAATAAATTCCATCCATTTTCTGCCACCGCTTATCCTATTCAGGGAAGCGGGGGGGGGTCTGGAGCCTATCCTGGAGACTATGGGCACAAGGCAGGAACAACCCAGGATGGGGCGCCAACCCAAAACAGGGCACTAAATAAATAAAAACAATGCTTAGTAAATGCCACATCCACATTGGACACTTTAAATTGCTTATCCCCCAGTGAATTCTGGGAGAATATCAAAGACTTCCTTCCTGCCTCGTGTGTGCGGACTGCAGCCTCAGAGGGAGCCTCTAGTTAGTGTTTGCACTGGGAGCTTTTTAATTCCCTCTTACCACAGTTGGCGGTAACCCGAGCTCTTAGCTGGGGGCATGTATAACTTTTGGAACACACCCCGTGTAACAGCTTTGCTGTGAGAAGCCACTGAGCAACTCCTCCTTGGGCACTACGCATCTTCACAGGAGGTGCACTACCTGCACAAATGTGCTTTTCTTATTAAAATGTCCCCGACATCTTGTTCTAGATCTTGCTGAGAACATTCAGTTCTGTGTATTATATATATAGGAATGATATAAATAGTATAGTATTTAATATTTATCGATAGTTTATGTATTGTACTACAATCAAATTAAGTATGAATTGTGTATATATACACGTGTGTAAGCTTTGATTGTACTCATTGCTATAGTTATAGGTATTTTTGGTAAGTGATGATTTTTATTTTCCGTATGGCAGTGTTTAGATGACCAGACACATATGGTGCCATAAGCTTCTCTTGGCTTTAACATTTGTTATTTTTTAATGCTATGTACATGTAGTGGGCTATCTGGGAACAGCAGAAGAGTTTTGCTTTAATATTATTATTATTGTACCAAAACAAACAAGCAAAGGCAGAATGATGTGAGTTCTTGGCTGACCTCACGCCTCAGGGCTGTGGGTACGATTCGGGTCTGCTCGGCACTCTCTCCATGCTTACGACGGCTTCCCTCCTGTGATCCAAGAGCACGCTGAGAGCTGAGCTGGCCTGGCGTTTCGGCACTGCGTGAATGTGACAGTGCGTCTTGTGCGTCCTACAAATGGCTACTTGCCCACCTCAATCCTAGACTAGGTAAGCAGGTCTGGAAAACATGGGGGGGGGGGGGCAGCTACTTTACAGAGTTCCTCATTCTTCAACAGTGCCTGCATAAAATTAGAGCATTTATAGGTAGTTTCAGGTGCCCACCCTTCCAGTACCATGGCTGATTACGGACTTTTAGGACTCAGTACGAGGCGGTAATGTAACAACTTCTGAAAGCAGGGGCACAGAGGTGCGACTCATTTGCAGTTTGCTCTGCACCGCTCCCACAGCGAGACAAATGTTCGCCGGCATAGAGACGCTGGTGAGGTCAAGGCCCACTCCGTCTAGATGCTTTGATTGGACAGAAGAACGGCAGACATGGGAAGCGACACTGCAGGTTGGCGCGTCCATCCCATCCCCGGGATCCTTCTGGACCTTCTCTGAAGGTACTTTTATGGAGTGGGGCTAAATGCTGACATGGCCGTCTGGGAGAAATGCACATGCACAAATGCACTGAAAACATTTATAAAATGGCATTAGGCTGATGACACTTTTCCAAGGTATTCTTGTTTAATCTATATGAGTGTATTGACCCATAAGCTGATAGCTGTGTGGCTTGTATGTTGCTGAATTATTTAATAAGAACAGAAGGGCCTGTATAAAAATTAGTGGCCCACGAGTACCAACAGGGCAATCCTGTTCAATCGACACATCTAATCCGCTTGGAATGTGCAAACACCATGCTGCCTGTTTTAATTTCCCTCCTAGACACAGGGATGCTGACGGGAGGGGGTGGGGTGGGATTCTAATAAGTGTAATGGCCTGACCTCCAGGGGGGATCAGAATCCCTTACACGAGTAGCTGTCGTGACTTCTGTTGCCTTCCCCCTCCGAGGACCATGCTCTGAGAATGTGGTGTGGGTGTTGGGGGGCATGGCAAGGTTCCCAGGGGGAAAGGTGAGCGGAATACACCCGACAGACGGCTTTGATTGTGTGACCGCACGTGATTGGATGGCTAACGGGCTACCCAGCATGCCTTGTTCAGTTTTTGGCCCACCTCCACCCCCAGACCCCGGGATCCCCGCCTCCAAACTGGACAGACACTTCTCTCGTACCATCGGCTAATCCGCAAAGACCGGTCCACTCCTACCCTTTCGCTACAGTGACCGGAACCCACCGCGACCAGGTCTATTAATACCTGCCCCCCCTCTACAAATCCCTCGCAGGGACGGTAATGAAGACATTGTAAGTGTCGTTGGCCTTCCCGGGAACTGAGCGAGATAATTGGATGCAGGCTTTCACTGAACAAGCTCCTCGTTGTGCTTGCGGAAGAAGCTCAGCGATTGGAGCAGAAAGGACAGGCCGGGTGACAGAGGTGGTCTCTGTGACGATGTGCGAGGCTCACTTTTATTGATTCAGTACTGCCCTCTTCATTCTGGGGTTTCTGCTGAAGCAGTGGGTCGTTTGTATGACTACATCGGAATTTTCATTTATCCCATCTCGTTCTCCTTTAAGACACACACAGGTTTTAGGACACAAAAAGGGTCAGCCATTTATCTGGCACCCCTGGAGAATTTTGGGGGGTTAAGGGCCTTGTTAATGAGCCCACGGCACTCCACCCATGCAGAGGCACACCAGCCTAACCCGTTGAACAACATCACCGCCCACAGATTATCCACCTTGATTTTACCGGGACTGAAATCCAGGGTAAGCTTACAGTGTTAAAGCTTTTTTTTTTTTTTTTTTTGGGGGGGGGGGGTTGACATATAATCAAGCTCAGATTGATTTCACCACTGGTAATCCATTTTGAACTCCAATACTTCCTTTTTTTACTCCCACAACATCTTGGAATTAGTTTTAATATCCACACCCCTTCATAATAGAGAAAATGTAATAAACAAACATGCCAGTCCCATGTGGGATCCCAAAGGGTAACAATCACTGTCCCCAAGAGGAATGCTCTCACACAACTCGCAAGAAGACAGATCGGATCAGAAACCTCCCAGAGTGCCAATATGAAAGATGTAGATGCAGATCTCACTCTAGCTCCACTGGACTAAACAAAGCCTTATTATGGATACAAACCGAGCTGGTGGACCACAACAAATATTTAAATATCATTAAACTGCTAAAGACAAACATGCAGAATGGCGGCCGATTCCCAGCGGCACTCGATTTTAATCTCTTCATCAAGCCAGATGTCTGCAATCCGGTGCTGACTTCATGGATAAAATATTCTGACCGTGTCTTGGAGCCGTGACCTCACGGGGTATGCCGGTCCGTGCGAGCCCAGTACTCTCTTTAAGCCACGAGCAGCCTCGACTGTGCGAGAGTAGGGTGAACGAGTTCAGCAGATAAATCATTCAATCACATGGTTATGCAGAATTAAACGTGCATGTTCACTACCCTGTGAGGACTAGTGTTGGGAACCCCTGATTTACAACCTAATGTCAAAGCGACATCACTGTGCTAACATAATATGGGCCAGTGCATAGCTCACTGAATTAGGCCTCTGTGCCCAAAAGGTCGTGGGTTCAAATCCTATGGTTAGTCCTAATGGAAGGACCTTAATCACAAATACATCAGGGACGCCTGCCGATCCTACTATCTGAACCCAGACTGTCCTCACTTGTACATTGCTTTGGACAAAAGTCAGAGGTGGAAAGTTTAGGTCCAGAAAGTAAAAATCCAGGCCAAGATCTGTTCCAACCAATCAACTGACTACTCACTGATGGTGACTCTTTAGGTTCATCTAGTTGGTTGGAACAAATTCTTGGTCTGGATATTTACTGAATTTTCTACCTCTAACAAAAACATCTACCAAGTAAATTTCATAAATACTATACTTTATAATGGTAGCGTAGTGCCTAAGTGGATAGCACTATGGCCTCATGCCACCATGTTATGGGTTCCATTCCCGCTCGCTGTATGTGGATATTGTGTGCCCTCCTTTTTTCTTTTATTCATACACTTCCATGGGGAATGTATCAAAGTCATCAAATCAAAGGTTCCGATACACGCTGTGGAATGAAACGTGGGCCTCACATCGGGTTTTACTGAGTTTTATCGAGTTTACGACTTCCTCAAATACTAAGCATAAAAAACACCTTCTTCCTTGAGCAGGCACTGTTTGCAGCCTAAGAGTAACTAGCAAACCGACGCCTTCGAAGCCAATGTGTTTAGCCAGACTGTCTGGAGGCTGCACTCATATGAGCGTGCGATCAGCCCGGCTGATGTGCTGTGGCCCTGCCCACCTTGGGAGACTGGGGCAGCCATGCAGAACAGGAAATCAGCCCAGGAGTGCTAAAAGCAAAAAGGGCAGCGATGCTGAAATATAACATAACATAAATACAACATTTTCAGTCATGATGAAAATACAACGCTGTCTAGCTGACGTTCCTAATCCAAAATTATTTTTTTGCCTTTTCCCTGATGCCTTGTTCTTTAGATTCTCGTATGTTGCACTTCTGGCCTGTAAATTATCAGGTGATTATCAGGTTCTTACTTTGTTACACGTTGCTGTCTAGTTGTTATGTATCTCCTGCTCCAATACCACTTACACTTGTACCTGGGCATTCATTGGAAGCTCAGTCCAGCTGCTCTTATGCCTAGTTGACTCCTTGACAGCACAAATGTTTGCCATGTTCTATTTGCCTCACTTGTATGTGAACTGTTATACAGATAATTATCTCTAAAGGAATTCAGATTGTATTTAACCATCATACTGTCAAAAGTCACATCTCGGTCACCATCCATCCAGCCAACCATCCATCACACCACAAATATAACACTACAACAACATCATTTATGTATCTTCCATAACCGATAATCGAGTAAGAATATCATAGGAGGTCGGTAGTCTGTCCCAGGAGGCACAGAGCACCAGGCAGGGCCCCCCCCTGGATGGGGTGCCCGTCCATCAGGGGGCACCAGGAAGCGGGAGACCATGACACCAGCCCACATCAGTTCCCTGGCAGGTAAACCGTGTGTATCCTCACTAGGGATGGGTAACGTTAGGGTTTTATCGATACTGATATTGATACCGATAAGTAGCGGTATCGATAAGTACTGATACTCTTATTGATACTAATCTCCATAATGTGGTGCAAAAAATAGACATGACATGATGTGAAGAGATTTAACAGTTATTTTAATTTAACTTTTTTGCAAAAATAAGTTTGTTTCCTGTGTTTCTGTAGTGCTGCTTCATTATCCTGCTAGTCCCAGACACAGAAGGCTGAATTTCGTATTTTAAACCACTCAAAATTTGGCAGTGTATTTGTAAAGGGAAAACAAAAGGACAGAATATCACCTCTTGAATTATGAAGATGGCATTAAAACACAACAAATGTTTATAACTGAATCTGTCGTTTTGAAATTTATTTTGAGAATAATAAAGTAGATTAACTGAAATCAGGTGACTGAATTAACTTTTGAACTTTATAAGCTGTATATTTTGGAACTGAACTGTGGTAGATGAACACTTTTGCACTGATTATTTTACGAATTAAATTACAACTGAAATTTTTTTACTGAAATATTCAATGTTGAAATGTACATTCACATTAAATTACAGCCCCCAGATATTCAAGAATTATTGAATTTGTTTTTATTCAAGCATTATTAAATGCAATGTGTTTTTATTCGATTAGAGTAACTCAGCGTTCTTTTTTGCATCAGCGACTTCTGTCATCAATTTACTTCCATAAGCATTACATTTACTAAAGTGAGCCTACATTTTTGAACGCTTTACCCCATCTGTCATGATGACTGGAGAGCACAATATATAAACATGCACTTATGCAACTAAAATATTTGACCTGCAGTATCAGCATCATTAGGGGATGGTTAAGAAATTAAAAACGCGGTCACTGCAACACGTCTTATGGTACGGTACTTTCGTTACTTTCGTTACTGGTACGTGACTGGAACCAAAAGTTCCAGTACCGAAAGTGCAAAACCGGGGTGCTTTTTCGGTACTTCAATACTTTGGGGTGGGACTTGAAATACTTTCTTTGTCAAGTGGTTATGCAAATATCCTGCCTCTGAAACACAATACAACAGACATCTATAAAAAAAAAGTTGCAAGCCAGAGAACAACAATAAACTAAAAAAAATAAAAATAACAATGGATGCATGGACAAATAAAGAGATCCCAGCTTTAATTGTGATCTAGTTGGAAGCACAAATACAACAAAATCAGGATTGCAGGGACAAGAAATAAAGCATTTTGTATAATATACTAGGGTGGAATGGTATTATTTGGTTGTAATAAATATTGGGGTATTTATAAAGCAAAAAGGAGTTTTTGCTCACAATTTCTCACAAACCCACATAGGAGTGATTTAAACATCGAGGATGAAAATGATTATGATTGTTTCGGAGAAGGCATGTAGTACTTACACAAAAGCAGCGGAAGAAAAACTTTAAACTGATTTTTAAACATATGTACATTAGATAATCCATAAAAGGAATGATAATTAAAATTGTTAAGCTTTTTTTCCTACGACAAAGTAAAAATGTTTTTACGAAATAAACCCCTCTCGCTATAATGTCTGTACGTAATTGAAAGAAAGAAAAAGGCTGATCTTAATCTGGATGACTAGCCACATAAGAATTGCATGTGCATAACACGCGATGTTGGTATTAATATGACACACCGTCTAGCCATTTAATAGCCTATAGCCTTTTTTCGAATTGAGTACAAAATGCCCTGTCTCGTGTTGTGATGTTATTCAGCACCGGTACCAGTTTTTACGCCAGTAGAAAACTAAGACCTTGAAGTATAGTACTTTTGGTACATTATTTAAGTACCAAAAGTACAACACTTGGTGCAGTGGAAAAGCGCCCTTAGAATGAACAGCAAAAATACTCATAGTGGCACCATTTGTCTAGGTGCTTATTGGAAGTATCGGTATAGCCCATTCCTGAAACGGTAGCCATTCGGTACCGATTTTCAATACCCAACCCTAATCCTCACATCATTCCAGGAATGATTCATTTCCGACATCTTGTCTTATTTGTTAAACTGGTGTTATTTTCTTTATTAGCGCTTTATCTCTGACTACTTTGGCTAGTTTGTATCCTAATCGCCGCTTCAGCCCTCATAGCATGAATATCGAGCGGATGGCTGCAGAATTATTAAAGGCACGTCCGTGGTTTGAGGGAGACGACTAAATAAAACAAGAGATTGGCTTTAATCTCCATGTTTTTGCTCCAGAAAGACAGCCCTGCTTCCCGCAACTAATCCATTTGCTACTTCACCAGGTGTTTGTGGGTACGCATTGATAAAAAAAAGGCAATTTGGGTTAAAAAAAGAGAAGAGAAATGGCCTCGTGGAGATTAAAAGGCAGACAGACGTCAGCTAAGGTTTTCAAGCCACTCAGTTCCATTTAGCCCCACATCTGCATGAAAATGTAGCTCATTGCGTGAGATCTGTATATATAATGTACTTCATGTGATTAACCTGCTTAAAAAAATTTAAGTTTCTTTTGGTCTATCATAGAATCCTAATAGATAAAGAAGACTTTGCATGCGGTAGACACAGCTCACAGGTCATATACATTTATAAGCCGCGCATAAAATATAAAATAATTCAAGGTTAAAATATACCATGCTAAATATTGATCTGCATTATAACCAAGGGCCTAAAATATTAACACCGCCTTATCTAGTACATGTCGTATGTCGACAGTGGGCCTGAAGCTTAAGTGGACAGGATACAGCCTGGGGGGGTGGGGGTCACACCCTCCTCACATACTTTAAACCAGGGGTATTCATCTGGACTGAAACACAATGTAATCCAAACCACGCAAATCAAACCCCCTGCCCCAAAATTTACCTAAGTGGAATCCCCCCCACCTGTCCCAATGGTAAAATCTACCAATGGGGGAAACCCCCTGGAAAATTTTATGGGAGGGTGGTGGACCTTGGCTTTGTGCGCTAAAGGAATATGGACCTGCTTTAGGCAGACCATTCCAGTTACCTGGATGCAACACATGAAAAAAAAATCAGTTTAAACTAGGGCTGTTAAAATTAACGAGTTAACGCGGATTAATCCATCATCATGATTAGTCTGATTACATTTTTTAACGCAATTAACCCATCTGCAGCGCAGAATGATTCAAAATCCCTGAAATGTCTCTGTCAACCCATTTCGGGCAGTTTTAGTGCGTTCCATTTGCCCTCGGAACTCGTATTTCGAGACATATTCCGGAGTTTTGAAGCTGGAAGTGACGACATACGCTCCCGTTTCTCGGAGATCCGAGAAATATCTCGGAGCAGCACAGAGGATCCCGAGTTCAGAATCCAAGATGGCTGCGCCCTTTATCAACAGAAGGGAAAGTTGTAGTTTTATACTGTTTAAGCACTACTTCTCATTTGTGGCTCATTAAATCGGTCGCATCTGTGGATGTGTTGCTACGGAGTTTTATATGTAAAGCACGGCACGTAATGTGTTATCAACTGATATTGCTAACAATGGCAATTAACCGGGCTAGAATTGGACTTCATGATTAGTTGAATTATTTGTCGGATTTACGGTAGTTTGTGCTAATTGTAAGCGAACAAAGATAAAGACCATTTAAACTGAGGTACCTTAAATCCGACAAGTTGTCCGACTAAGCAAAAAATCTTGCTTTTTGATATGGGTCCATGGTATTGCACTTCTGTGGCAGATGGAATGCATCCGACTCATGTTCAAGATGTTCAATAAACATGTTAACTGCACATATATTCCCTTTTTTCTTGAGTATATTTGCTCATGCAAAATTAAATGTGATTAATATAGATTAAAAATGAATTATATTTAATCGTGATTAATCAAAATTAAGCCACAGCAACCCTGTGATTAATCTGATTAAAAAATTTTATCGTTTGACAGCACTAGTTTAAACACATGCAGGTAACACGAGATGAACACACAAACTACTCACAAACACGTTTGTATTCATAACTTTGTAGAGATAATCTAAAAAAAATGGTCCAGTAACCTAAAAATATACCATACAAGGAAAGGTATACCTAGATCACCCACCCACACACCGAACCCCAATCCCTGGAGCTGTAAGACTACATCACTACCACTGAGCTCCCCATTAACAGTCATATATGTGTTTTTATGCTGCTTACTTCCCCAAACCTAAAATGAAAACGTGTACAAATCTTACAAGCGTGTTGTTTTGATTACAAACTGCCTCAGGAAAGTGTTTCTGCGTTCGTTACTACAGCGTCTGATGCTGAAATCCAGCGCTAGGTTACCACACGGTAACAGCCTTGTCCTGCTCTCTGCCACAATTACACAAACAGTACACACGGATAATTAAATTACAGTTCACTCCAGCATTGAGGCTATTGGCCAATAAGGTAAACTGACAAGGTGAATCTATTTAGAATAATTGCTATTTCGGTGCATAGAAGGACATCACAGACACACTTAAATAAAGCAAACCTCACCTAAAGCTTCCCGCAGCACTTCGGCCAAACCAGTTCGCGTTACTATGGCGATGCACACAAGTGCCATCCTGGGTATTTTCCTTTCATCTTGTTCAATTTATTTATAGGTTACTGGACGGGCTTCGGGATAAAAGCGTAATTGTCGGTGTTGCATCCTGCTTGCTCCTACCACCGAGCTGACGGGGGTGGGGACGGGGTCTTTGTTTATAAGACATTTAATCATACTGATTCTGTTACGGCTACAGTTCTGCTGTAGGCCACAACGTGTTACGCGAACCTGTAATAAAAAATGACGGTACTGAAATATCTCGCTTTATATGAACCTGTAATGAAAAAGGGTTCTCAACGCCCCTAAATTAGGAACAAAGGTCCTGAAAAAAAATATTTTCAAAGAAATACGAGTCATATTACTTCGCATCATAACGAGTGAGGCAATGAATAAATATTTATCTAATTTTTAATATTTTAAGCTGCATCCCGCCACCATTAATTGTCCCAGCGCGCCTCTCTATTTAAGCGGCCAGCGCGAGCCCCTGGCGCGTGGATTCCGAAGCTCCGCGCTGACTGTCGGGGCGGCGGGATGTTGTGACGCTGGCATATGCACGCGCGCAAATCCTCTTGTTTACCAGGCCCCTGCTAGCTGGCGTCCGCGACGCTCCTCCGATTAGCGCCGCCGCCAAAACGCCGCACGCAGGTTGCGTGTGGAAAACAGGAAGTGGACTGGCGGGGATATCGCCGGAGCGCCATTCCGCTGGCCTCCGCATGCTGGCCGTCGTGCTGATGCGCGGAGTGCGATTAACAATCCAAAACGGCAGGGATTACGGCTGGCGACGACTATAAACACTGTTACCCGATTAATTATTCATTTCCCGCGCCGCTCTGACCGGCCTAATGACCTCATTAAACATGGAGGGGTCATCGGAGCTGACCCTCCTCATTCATTGCTCTCATGCTGTTTAAATTATATTAAATTATATATATATATATATATATTTCCAACGTTAATAAAGAGCCGCCTGCTAAATCTGCCTCCTGCTAATGACGCAGCACAAACTAATGCCTTTCCAAAGACGGTCAATGCAAAAATGCATAATCTTTGCTTAAAATAAAACATACCTACGCACATAAATATGTAAATATGCACATACTTCCATCCATCCATCTTCCATAACCACTTATCCAGAACAGGCCTATGCTGCATATACAGTATATGCATATTTTAATAAAAAACCAGTCATGAGTAATCGCCTGCAGCACGACAGATGGGGAGATGAAGGCTGTGTTTTTATGACCTGAAGTGTTTACGTGCAGCAATATCCGGCGGTGCGGATCCTTCCTACCTCCCCGACATCCATTCGTTTCACATATTCCCGCGAGCACTGACATCACATCCCCCCGTAGATTCCAGAGAGGGCCACCGTGGCTGTGGGGAATAAGGCATACGCACCGTAGCGTACATATGCTGCCCGCAGCGAGAGGCCGTCCCCAGGACAGCCATTACACGTGAGAGCGATTCCGTGTGCCCATCCACCCCCCGAGGCCTACCCATGCTTGGCCATCACATAGCGGGCACAGTGTAATTAGCTATGCGGCTGGTACATGGCCATCTGCCTAATAGGTTGTAAAACTGATCTGCGGCGGCATAGATATCATTACAATGTAGTTGTCGAGGTCTTGTTTGCACAAACAGCATGGTGTTTAATTGTCGTTGTCCACCCCCCACCCCCGACAAACCCGTGCTCATTTTATATGGCTAAAAGGATGAGTAATATACCTGGGGTACCCAGAAGTGAATGTGTACCAACATTTCATATTCCTCTCATCATGGAAATTACTATAATGTGTCATGGTGGTTCTTTAGCTGAGGAGATGGATATCGATGCTGAGGTTAATGGACCTTGGTGGGCGATCTTATTCCTGCCAACGTATTTCCACTTCAGGGTTTTCCTTTATGCTAGACTTGTTCTCACCCCCATATTTTGCTTTAATATCTAACTCTGAGGAAAGACCTTATATCCCTGCCACCCTATTTAAAGCATGAAATAATCTTGTTTCTATGATGAGGGAAAAACACACTTAGGTTAAAGCACAGAGGTATCTTTCACAACCTCTACATGGAGCCTGGTATCTCTGTCCTTCAGTGAAATGGTGTTTTTGGCATGTAGCCTAACATACGCAGCTGAAATAACCAGCCAAGTTTTCCTGAAGAAGCACAGCCTTCTCTATCACCGGCAACATGTACGAAAGACCCAGCCTCGTACCGCGTCCTTTTTGCACTTTCGGCCGGCTTTTCAAACTCCATCTGTGTGACTGAACTCCCGCGGTGATCAGTGGTCAGCGGGCAGACAGAACAGAGGGATCACCCGAGTCATTACTCAGTCACGGCTCATTCATAAGCATGTACACACACTCACACACACACACACACACACACACACACACACACAAACCACATGCTAAGTGCTAATTTAAGGGATTCCATGTGTCGTGCTTTATCAAAATGAATCTAACCTGAATCCCTGGTTCACCTTAGCCATCGCAGTTTAAAAACAGTCTGTCAGAGCAGCACCGAGACATCTACGATGTGCTCCACCCAACCCTGTCCAGAACCTTCCCATATTTACACTTGGTCGGGAGAGCTTCTTATCAACAAGTCAGAGAAATGGCCCAGCCTATGAAAGAAGGCAAAGGGAAGCCTAGATCCACGTAAAAAGACGGCATGTGGAAGCTTCCAGAAGCCAACCTCTGGAATGTGTTTCAACACCATTTAATTTTTAAACTTATACAGTCTAATTTCTGTTTCTTGGAGGCTGCATGACGCCAAGGGTGAGTAACAACGAGACAGCAAAAAAAGAGGCACATGTAAAAGCGACTGATGATGGTGTTATTAGTGAAAAAAAAACACTGAATCAGGGGTAGGCACTCTTAATTCTGAGTAATCCTGTATTTGTTAGGAGACAATTTTCATGACAACAGGTCTAATTCTGTAATTAAGGCTGCCTGAAATTAATTGAAAGCATGTTGGCCCAGACAGAAGAATCAAAGGTGCTTAGCCCTCAGAAGTCAATGTTCTGCTGTTGAAAAAAAAAAAAAAACAACAACAACAACAACAAAAATAAATTACCTCTCACTCCCAGACGCGGAGAGCATTTTGAGGGAGCTTTTGACGGATCATACCTCACATTCTCTGGAGCCGGAGATGGTGCAGGTGCAAGGGGCTGTACCGTTAACCAGCATGTCCATGGTGTCCGAGCTCGTTGGGTTGTAGCTCATGTAGTACTCCTGGAGCTGGGGGCTCAGGCCAGACTCCGGCTCGGCCTCTGGGGCCTTTTTCCTCCGCTTCCGGCCTGCCGAGTGCTGCTGGAGCTGCCTCATGGTTCTGGGATACCGCTTCCATGACACGTAGATGACCAAAAGGATAAGCGACACAGACAGGAAGAGGGCAACACCACCCGCCACGATCTTGTGAAAGGACATGTGCTCAAACGGTGGCTCGGGGGTGGCAGGTGAGTTTCCGGGGGATGTGGCACCACTTGGACGAGGCCAGAACCCCCTGTCAGTACGACCAGAGTCAAGAGGCGGGAGGAGTTGGGGTTTGAGCCAAGTGGGGACTGCTTGTGTGGTGGGGGCAGGAGTAGGTGGGGGAGGAGGTCTCACAGTGGTCGTCACGGGGACCATAGTCAGCTGGTCCGTCGGCATTAAGGTCGGTGCCGAAGTTGGCGTATCCTCACAGACGGAGTAATTCCTCACGGCCTCTATAACCTTCTCCCCCTGGAGTGATTTGGGGCTGCTACATATCATAGTGGTGTCCTTGCTGCCCTTGAAGTTCCTCAGCCAAGCCACCAGGGGGCAGATGCCTGGACCGCAGTCCCACACGTTGCCAGCCAAACTGATGGTGTTCAAAGAGGTCCACGAGGCCACTGCCTCTTGTGACACGTTGCTGAGCTTGTTGGACTCCAGGTTGAGTATCTGCAAGTTGGGCAGGCACTGGAATATGGCCGGGTCGAGGGCTTGGATCTCGTTGCCAGAGAGGTCCAGTTTCTGCAGAGTGTGCCAGGTCCAGGGGAGGCCCTGGGTGATGAAACGAATGCGGTTCCATTGCAGGTAGAGCGCCCGCAGGTTGAGGAGTCGCGGGAAGAGGAAGAAGTTTATCCGGGAGAACTGGTTGTGCTCTAGGTGCAGCTCAGTGAGCTTGAGCAGCCCCAGGAAGGTAGTGCGTGTGACAGCACGCAGGCGGTTGTATCCCAGGTCCAGGAACTCCAGGCTGCGACACTCCAGGAAGGCGCGGATGGGGATACCCGTGAGCCCGTTGGAGCGCAGGTGCAGACTCTGCAGTTTGCGCAGACCCTGGAACTGGCCCGGCTGCAGCTCCTGCAGCTTGTTGTAGGACAGGTCCAGGTTGCGCAGGTTGGGCACGCCATGAAAGGTCTGGTTGTGGAGCTGTGAGATCTTGTTGGAGCTCAGGATCAGCTCCTTGAGTCGCCGCACGCCCTGGAAGGCCCGGCTGTCCACCACACCGACGGCGTTGTGGTCCAGGTAGAGCCAGACAAGCTGGCTGAGGTGGGCAAACTGGTATGGCAGCAAGGTCGTCAGGCCGTTGTAGCGCAGTGACAAGCCCTGGCAGCCACTGGACACGTTCTCAGGGATGTCCTGGAAGGATCCTGACTCGCAGTAAGCGATCTTCCCCTCGCAGCGACACCCCCGGGGGCACATCTTTTCTGCGCCGGCAAGCAGTGCCAGCACCGAGACTTGGAGAAGGAGACATACCAGCCGGCTGCCACCACGGGACCACCCTGCAGGAGAAGACGGGATACGCGAGTTACGTCGGCAATGCAGATCACCCACGCTTCCTCCGGGCCCCAGCTGCATGATGCGACTGACCCCAAAAAAAGCGCTTTACATTCTCAGAACATTTACAATTTTCAAGTACCCCCCCCCCCCCTCCCCCACGGGGGAAAAGCGTCTTTGTTCTTTCTAGAGTTTTACTGCTGTAATGAAGGTTTGGACGTCGCTGTTGTTGGAGTGCAGCCTGCATATGAGCTTAATGCGTCATGTTATCAAAGCACAGGCAAGAGTTTTAAGTACTTTAATTTAAGAACAGCAGAGTGAAACTCGTGTAGGGGAAGGGCGAAAAAAAATTACCATTTCCCCGAATGTTGAGTAGCTGACGCAAAAGGCAGCGTGCTTTGCTCTACAAATTAAAATCCACCTGTATGTCTGGCTTTTTGCTCCCTCCACACGTAGCATCTCATCTTCAAAGCTCCCGATTTTGTTCCTTTGTTTTGTCTTGTGTGACATGTTCAACTGACACCGTGTACTTAAATATAAGCATATAGCTGCAACATCATAAAGGAAAATGCATTTTTACAGACCACTGTTGTTTTTAAATGTTGCTGCAGGATCAAGGCGCAGGAATGGTACACACGAGCCTCTGGGAAACGGCTGACTAATTTGGGTCATAACGGCATCTTACACAAAACCGACCGTTCATGGTGAAAATCCAATTCTGAAAGAGAATGGAAGTGCCCCCATTTGCCTCTGTTGGCTTAACTGACAGTCAGACACTAATTTCACTATACCAGTGTTTCTCATCCCAGTCCTTGGGGAACCCCAGACAGTTCACATTTTTGCTCCTTCCCAGCTCCCAGCAAGCCTGAACCAAACAAGTACACCCTGTACCTGGTACAGGTATTTCGGGGCCTGGAAGGGAGCGAAAATGTGGTCTGTCTCGGGGTCCCCAAGGACTGGGTTGAGAAACATTGCACTACGCTTTCCCATACAGTCAAACATACTCCACAGCTGTTCTTCACTCTAAAGCAGAGTTTACATGCTGGGACAGTTTGTTCCAAAATAATCTAAATACCTGACCCTGAAACAAAAGATTTCGGGGGGGGGGTGGGGGGTAAGACGTGAGTCCAAGAACTGCTAATAATTCCAAACAATGACTGTATGACATAATCTGGCTGCTCTGCTTCCGGAACGTAAGCGGCTCCCCTTCAGCTTCTCGGTTTCACGCTCTGGCGCCCTGCAGTGCTGTCTTATAATACATAAACTGCATGCATTTCGCAAGCAATACGCATCCCTCTAGAAGACACATAAGAATTTAGAGAATCTCATTCCAAGTGATCTGGGTCTCCTAACTGCATTCTTGTTCTAAGCCGTCCTGCTACAGATCCGTAAAATAACGTGACGTAAGGCAGTAACGCTAAGAACATTAACGCTTGTATCTAAACGCGGATGTATGCAATGGCTTCTGGTGCAAAAACGAGGCTCCTGTCCCACATGAGTGGTGCTACACAGTTACGTGGCGATAACAGTGAATAGCACCTCAGCATTATGGAAATCCTCCATGGCCCGTGACTGCTGTAGGGTGGCGGGGGGGCCTGGAGCCCATCCCAGGAAGCGCAGGGCAAAAGGCAGGGGACACCCTGGATGGGATGGCTGCCCAGGGCAGGATACACAAGCTCATATTCACATACTATGAGCAATTTGAAGACCACACTACTGCTATGTTTTTTAGATGGCAGAAGGAAGCTTCACCAGGGGGAACCGTGCACAATCGTGGAGAAAGTGTGCAGCTTGTTCACACACAGACCCACAGTCCCGGCTGTGTGAAGCCACAGTGTTACTCCCTAAGCAGCCCTTACAGAAGCTAAACGCCATTACGGCAGAGACATTCATTTATTTAATCCAGATGCTCGGCAGATTTTTCGTAGACACTGGTTTTCCTTTTAAAACACTTTCACACAACTAAATCTTTCAGCGAGATCATCTAGGTTAATTACCTCGCTCAAGGGACACAAAGGCAGGGCGATATTTTTGGGGGGTAAACTTCAGCCAGCTTCCGTTCAGTTACGAGCCCGTACCTCTGCAGGCGCGAGGCTCTCCAGCCCAAGGATTTACCTTGCACATGCAGCATGCAGCTCTTCCCCAGTTCACGCCCCCGTCGGCGTGCCTGCGGTGGAAAAAGACGCACTCCTCTCCCACACAGATTGTCCCCACATCCTCACAGCGAGCAAAGCGTTGGTACGGTTACCGGGAGAACTGGGGGGGGGGGGCACTGCTATCACCGCAACGCACAAAATAATGCTTCGCATAAGAGGCGATGTTTTGGCAAAGAGAAGTCACAGGGGATAAGCTTCCTTTGAAGCGGGGGGGGGGGGGGGGGGGGGGGCTTAAATGACACATGGAAAGATTGAAATGCATGGAATTAAAAAAAACTGATGGAAATGTCATATTCTGACAGGCTAAAGAAGAATAACATTCGGGATACATCGTTACCTTTTCCAGGTAATACATACATATATACACATAAAAACACGCGCGCGCGCACACACATAAAAACAGCGGCACTGTTGCTTCACAGCACAGGTTGTGTGTTTGAATCCCACCTCTCCTCTGTCTTTGCATGTTACTCCTATATTCTGCAGGCGATGCTTAAGCTAATCGCCATCACAAAACTGTCCTAAGATTTTGAGTGTGTGCATGTATCAAACTTGTGATGGACTGACACCCTATCGAGGATGTAACCCCAGTCTTATGCTCTGTGCTGCCTAAGACTCCAGGTCCCACCAGAACTGCGATAAGTAGCTGGAAGATGGATGGCTAAATATCTCCTGAATATTTTAACTAGCGTGCTGTACACTTGAAATAGAGGGAGTTATTTTATAATAATGATATTAAATAATTAATTACGTCTTATAACGACACTGACTATCAGTGATATATACGACAACACGAGGTCTTTAACAACAGTATACAATATTTACTAAACTCAATTTATACCAGCATATGTGCTGAGGACTTTATATCAGTATATACCCAGGTATTCATTATTTCCGCATATTTTTCCGACTTAATCCCGGCTTATTGAAACTGGCACCATTAAGACGAACGTTCCTTATTCAGCACATTACCTGCTGGACAAGCACATTTAGAAGGCTCCAAAGATGTGCCTTAGAGCACAAAAAGTGAGGTCGGGGCCAATGCAGCGTGCACAGCTATTTATGCAGACCATTTTGGCTAATAATAATGCCATCGGTACGGTTAACGCGCTTAACGACAAATTCCACTGCCCAGTATACATTAGTGAGGTCATTTTAAACGTGCAGATGGAGCCCAGGAGGGGATTGGGGACGACGGCGACCAATCCGTAGAGAAAATCGGAACGACACTAATACATTAATGAGACACAATCGGCTGTATGCATCTGCTGTGTCGTGTTCCCTACTCGATTGCTGTGGCTCAGGGGAAAATGTATAAGGGGATGGCGGCGTTCAAACGTCACTTCAATTTCCCTGAGTGCTTTTTTAAGTGCGGGTCTGGGAAGCGTCATCCCCCGCACCTCGGACCGATCCCAGCGGCAGTCGCCGATCGTTATAACGGCGCTTGCTGTTTCAATGCCCAGCAACGCTGTTCCTTACAAGCTCCCCACGACATGTGCATGGACTTGGCGCATTGACATATACCCATCCCCAGGACCACTTTCGGGCTCCGTAATGCAAAACCTATGTGTTTGCGGCTCTCCTCCCTGCAGCCTAAATTCCACTCCTAATACAGCAAAGAGTAAAAAACGGGATTTAAATGTAATGTACTGTTTACTCATCGTAATTACTTCTTGTGAGAAATGAGCTACTTTGTCGAGTTATCCTACCGTAGTGCTAATCGATAGCCCTAACCCTAACTCTTACCCGAACCCTAACCCTAAACCCCCAAACCCCTAAAACCCTTACCCTAACCCAAACCCCTAAAACCTAACCCTAATCCCAAAACGGTGGAATTGCACATGCGCAAAAAGGCTCGATAGTACGTCTCGATAGGTACTGTAGTTCAACTCGTCAGAACACCGGCTGACCACCCTCTCCAAGAATCTGAGTGCGCCCCCCTTTCCATTGGCTGTGATGTACATCATATTAAGAGGTTTACCCAAACGTATGTGCCGCGATTGTGAGCTTAGTAGTTCTTAGAACTGCAGAAACACAAATCAAACATAATTATTGTACGATTATGATTTTTTTTTAAATACTTTGTGTACTTGTTCCTCCGTATACAGGAGTAGTCACTGGCTTCAGCAATAACCTTGCAACGTGCGTTAGTACCTCGGGATTGGAACTGAAGGACCCGAGTAAGCAACGTGAAGAGGATTATAAGTGTTTTATGTAACATATGCACGGCACATCAGCTTCACAATGCTGCCATTTACAAAGAGGTGTGTTCTCCGCTTAAGCGCAGTTCCAGAAATCATGCGGCTTGATGAAGCTTTCAGACTCAACACTCTACTGTGACAAGCAGGGGAGGCTTATGCCAGCTGATAATATCAGTACCGGTCCAATAAATCTATATTGCAGTATGTTTTGCTTTCACAGCCAAAGAATTGAAGCCGCAAAAAATATATTTATGTCTTAGTGGTGGCAGTTAACAGACAGTGTAGTACGTACTGGCGCCCCGAAAGGCTTGGGGTTCAGCTGCCCGGAAGGTCCCCTACATATTACTCACTAGCGACGTGCCCCGACTCCCCTGGCTGTAACAGTAAAACATCCAGCTGAATGAACGGGCCGAAACATAATGGAAAGCCGGGAGAATGCCTAGCAAAGTCATTTTGCAACAGGCATGATTAATCTTTGCCAGGAGTCTTGGGCGACAGCGACAGAAGCCAGGCGGAGCGGTATGTCGCCGCGACGCTCCGCCGGGCTGCCGGGAAAGCGCGTTAAGGCGAGCGGCACTCCGAGCGGCAATCACGGGCCACCTGGCGACGGGCCGCCGCTCCGCTGTGAATAAGCAAAATTACGTTTCGGAAGGGAAAGATGAACTGAATAAAACAAACACCGGGCGCAAGCACGGCAATTTCTCCGGTTACAGGTCTCCCAGGGTTCACAAGGCGAATAAATAAAGGCAAAAAATAAACGTGCCCTATAAAAAAGCAATTTAATATGTGAGGCCGGGGAGGGGGGGTCAGAAAAGAATAGATATTTGCGATGAGTGCTTGCAAGCGGACGGCCGGGTGTCCGCAAACATCTTCATCAAGGGCTGCACAAAGGTTTTGATACAAGAAAAGCATTTTTGTGTACAGCGTCCTTTTGGACATTAAATGTAATCCAGGGTAATTGAGGGCACATTGTAATTTCTCAATCGCTCAACCGTTTTCGTCCAAATCCACCACGACACCCATAGCACGGTTGACACGGTGCAGCGCTCTGTCGGCGTGTCATTAGTGTTAACAAGGTGTTTTGAATGCCATGTGTATTTCCCCCTGGGGCGTGAAGGATTCATTTTCTACTTTTGTGTTACCTAATGATCCACTACACGCAGAAAAAAACAGAAGACATAACTGTCCGCGCAGCAACTCTTCGCATATATAAGTCTGAACTGAAGGCATGTAAATCGCAGCTCTTACGTAATGCGCGTTCACGAGCAAAAAAAAATGCAGGGGCGCGCTTTAAGTGGATAGGTAAAAGGGGTTAATGCGCGACAGTGTACACTGCCGGCTGACACTTGGGAGAGATCAAGGGCAGGGAGCATCTGGCCTGCAGCTTGAAAGCGCGACTCATCGTGCTACACGGTGAACGTCTCCCGTCAAACTGATGGAAGGAGATGCGAGATAATTGGTGTTTATTTGTCGCGGATGCTCGGCAGCCTTTTGTCAGCCGCGAAAATGCCACCGGCTGACATCATTGCCTGCCTTCCGGAGGCTTCCACTGCTGGCGGAGTGAGTGGCACCGCATCCCAGCCACTATTTATTGCCGCCGCTGACTCATTTGCGTGAGCAGAGAAGATGCATTCATTCCCAGATGAACATGGACGGTGCACTTAACCGCATTTTCCCTAAAAGTCTGATTCACGCATGTACTTAGAGCGCTGTGCTGCCCTGCCAGCATTTAAGGGCATAATTGTTTTATTTTCAGCCCTTCATTTTATTTTGTACCTTTTCAGACCTTTCAAGCCATAATGATTTTAGCTTAATTTCCTGCCTTTGACTAAGAACTGCCTTCTGACGGTAGGGATGCAGTACGCAACCTGTTTAAAAAGCTTCGATTCTCGTCAGTTATGACTGAAAAGCATTTGCCCAGGGATCATATTTATGACTCAAAAATGGCTACCACGCATATCATTTAGCTAATCACCCTGTCACCTGTGTCTTTGTTCACGGGTTTTAATGGCATCACATCAATTTGCATAGTGGCGTGTGGGAGGAGAGCTGAGCAAGGGGTGGTAATCAGTACTTAAAAAGACAGCGTAGTGCAAGCCAAAACCCACCGGCATTTACTGTTGCACTTTTACAAGGCAAATACTGCAAGGGCGGTAAAGTCCCATGACCCCATGAGATCGCTGAGGTTTATGAGACAGTCACGAGGCAACCCCACAGAAGGTCTGCTTACTGCACTGCTCTGTTTGAAGATGACGCCCTCTGATTGGCACCACAGGATGTATATGTCATGTCAAAGCAGCTAGAATCCAGAGGTGGAAATCTCAGGCCCAAAAAGTAAAAATCCAGCCCTAGATTTTGTTTCAGCAAACCAGTTGAGTATAAAGAGTTACAAACACAGAGTACTCAACTGGTTGATAGAAGCAAAATCACGATCTGGATTTTTTAATATCTGGACCAGAACTTTCCACGTCTGCTAGCATCCAGGATGCCTCATGCCTTATGCGTCCTGGGATATGTTCTAGTTACACTATGACCGTGTGGCTCAATGGGCTAAGCCTCTGTCTGTGATCCAAAGGTGGCCAGTTTGAGGCTGGCTTGGGCAAATCTGCAGGTTCTCATGCAGGGCCCTTAGCCTCCAGCTCCCTGTGTGCTGCTATGGGTGGCTGCCCTTCACAGCCTGTTCTCACCTACAGAGAGGAAGTTGGGCAAAGGCATAAAGAGAGTTTCCCCACGGGGATCAATAAAGTATCAATTATTACTGTTAAGAAGAATCAGGTTTATTGGCTCACACATAGGGAACTGGACTCCAGTTGTTGGCTCTCCAGTGAATGTAGTTGAGCTTAACAAAGATACAGTAAAGGAATATGGAGCTAAGATAATGGTTACATGTAATCCAGTTTAGGACTTTGCAGAGAGTGCTTGAGGGGCAGGTGGTCAAATGTTTAAAAGGGGCAATCGATACCAACACAGGCAGGTGATCAGGCCCCCACACTGCCCCACCCCCTTTCTACACATGCCTGGTCCAGTTCATATATACAGTGCATTTGCAGCTGATAAACTTGCACTTTTTGTACAGTTATGTGAGTGTAAGGAATGTCTTGAATATTATAGTGTCGAATATTAGCATCCTTTATAGGTACCATTTTGTATTTTTTTATTGTTTGTTCATGAATAGATTAATCAGGGATGACTGTGCTCATTCACACACTTCTCCTGATGAGGGTCATGACGGGGCCTGGATCCTATCCCAGTCTTCACAGAGTACATCCTGGATGGGCTGCCAGTCCATCACAAATGGGCAATTTACAGATAACAATTAGCCTGATTGTCTTTGGACTGCAGGAGGAAACCCATGTGACACGGAGAGAACATATAAACCACACACACACACACACACACACACACACACACACACACACACACATTTGTATTCATATCTTTGTGGGGAACTTCCATTCATTTCTGTGGGTAAAAACCCTGATCTCAACAATGACAGCCTTAATTTCTGCCCAGTCCTAACCTTAAGCATAAGTAACCAAAAAATTTTTTGTCTATCTGATATTTTGGCTATCTGAGTTTTTTTAATGTAGTCACAGAATTTTACGAAATTGAATTTTCCTTTATGGGATCAGAAAAATGTCCCACAGGGTCAAAATAACAGGTTTTTATCACATATATACATGACCACACTTCCTTGTCGCCCACACACACACAAACAGATTGGAGGATGGATTTAAACCCACAACCCTGTGGCAGTGAGCCAATGCCCCACATCTTCCCCACAGTGTAATTCTTTAAATGCAAAGAAATGAAGGAAAAATTAAACAGTCCCTCTGGCCTCAGAATAATGGTGAGATGAATGTCATTTCCCAGACCAACAGTGACGTCCCATTAAATGAAAGGGACAGGTCAAGGCCAGCCTTGTATAATTATGAATGCTAAGCATTAACATCTCTGTCAGCACATGAGCTGCTCTTTGGCAAGGTGATACTAGAAAATACGTCCAGCTAATGTGACTGGTATTAATGGTCATGTTTCTAGTACATTCTGCTAATCATCACTGGCTGTATAAATTTAGGCAAAAACAGCGAGGGGGCTGATCCTGCTGATGAATGTCATGATTTAGTGCTAAACATCTCGTTTGCTGATTAGTTTTTGGGGGCTCTGGAGTCGTATTAATCTAACATGGAAACAAGGCGTCTTGTTGAGAACACAGTTATTTGATCCATTCCACTAAAAAAAAAAGCTTTTAAAGTCTAGACCAGAAAATTTAGCTCCGCAACACAGAAGGGTCCGCCTTCAAAATGCGTGCTTCTTAAACGTGTTTCCCCCACCCCTGGAAAAGATGTGACGGCTCCGCCGAGCCCCATGTGCCGCCCTCGATGGGGAACGCGTCCTTCACACATAACCGGCATGGGCTGAGAGGGGGCTTTTTTTGAGAGGGGGTTCAGGCCTGTGAATATGCAAAAGGACCATCTGTCTGCAGCAAATATGCTACATTATTGACGGTTAGTCACAACTGAAGGTGTGCAAATATAAAATTCAGGTTTTAAAATGAATGCAATGGTATATTAATTGCATCAATATAAGACAAAAAGGGAGTTCATCATCATGCCAGTCTGGATCTATTATAAAAAAAATAACAAAAAATCTATTAAAATTTTCAGGTACTCAGTTCACCTGAAAACAAGTAGCAAACTCGAGTCACAAGGACACATCTGGCTAATTAAACCTCAATAACACTGAGCTGAAGAGATCGAAGTGGTGAGCTGAAGAGGATCTGATGATTAAAGCAGGTCAGCTCTGCAGATGCATGGTCCATCGCGTGTCAGCGGACTGACAAACCGTCGTTGCTGTTCGGCGCTGCGCTCGGGGCAGGAATTTCGGGAAGCTTGCGTGGATGGTGTGGCTCCTCGTGGGAAGTGTCCCCGAAGGGCTACCGCGTCATGCCTCCCTGTAATAATGTGACTCACTTTGCTGAAGGATTGTGTCCCCTTCATCCTTCCCTCGCACTCATGCTATGTGTGTCTAAACGGCCACCGGGAGTGCCGACATGGACGGCCGCCCTCGAGATCATACCACTGGGAAGGAGGACCTGACAGCGTCCCCGAGCGTGGGGCCCTGTGCCCGAACTGCCACTGAAACTGCCATCATGTATGTCAAACTTCAGGAAGGTATTGCACCGACTAAGGTTAGATCCACACAGACTGCCAAGGCGGTAATTTCCCAGTGCGCGGTTCCAGCACTTTGTCAATAAGGGCTCTGGGAAGTAGAAATACAGATATCCCTCATGACAGAGTGGAACCCAAGAGGGCAATAACATCAAAGCCAGGCAACAGAGGAGGTATGGAGCCAACTTCTTCTGGGGTCAGTCTTTCATGGTCCCTTGAGTGACTGACACATCATTAGCAAATAGACCAGTCATGTATGTCTGATACCACAGAAGCAAAAACCACAGACACTGTGTCCAAAATTGCTTTGCAGGTCAGGCTAATCCCCAAGTTTCATGCGTGAACAAACACAATTATAAGACCTCAGCGAGGTCTCAGCCAGGTAATAGACTTCCACCTGCATGCCACTCAACCCAGAATTGCTCACCTGTAAAATATTAGCTGAGTCTACAGATAGCTGGGTGACTTAAATTCGTTCTTCTTCCATCCGTACTAAGAAAAGTGTCGCATACAAAAGGTTATACTGGAATATATATTTGTGTTGCAGATACTTTCATCCAAGGGACTCTCAGAGTTTACAGGGGTTTTTTTTAAACATATTTATCCATTCAATGGATATTTTACTAAAGAAATTCCAGTCAAGCACTTCCTTCTAGAGTACAGCAATGGGGCTGCTTCTCAAGAATGAACAGGCAGCTTTTTTGCTGAGAGAGAGAGCGAGAGAGAGAGAGAGAGCTCCTCAACGGCTCAGAGTAACCGTTGACCCTCCCAGGGACCATACTGTGAGTCAATTGTGGTACCTGGGAGAGTTCTGTGGCACCGAAGTTACCGCAGATGAGTCAACTCTTCCTACATAACTTACTCCGGAAATCCTCAGGCCCCGTAAATGCCCAGGATCACCAAACACTTGCATTACCACCCTGATATGCACACGTAGAACCTGCAGAACTTTCACATTCACACATCAGTTGCCGAATTCTGAAACTTAATTCAAAAATCCCCCTGCATGACCAGATATAATAGTAACCAGATATACTAGTAATAAAATCTAAGCAAAAAAAAAAAATCCTAAAAATGAATGCCTATACGTTACTAATTGTTTGTTTTGCACTTTCTGCAGTATATCCTGCTTCTAATTGTTCTGTTTTACTACAGGATTAGTAACTTTAATTTATCCTGGAATGCAATGCAGGGGGGGAGGAGTGTCAGAGTAATGAACTTCTGAAACTCACATGGCCTGAATCCAAATGCATGATTAACTACAACGCTGAAATCGTTCCCTAGAAAAACAGGGATAAGCCATGGACAGTGTATTACGGCAATGTAATAGGTGCCAAGCAGGCACTCTTGCAAAGCAGCACAGCTATCGTACAGCTGATGGATTCATAAAGCTGGATGCTTTTCTGTAGAAACTGATGCCGAATGCCACATTCAAGGTTACCTCAGTCCCTCCCCCGCCCCGATTTTAATCAAACATCTAGGTTCAAAACCACCACCTGTTATGTATAAGCCATAATTTATCACTGCACTGTAATATGCCAGTTTATTAAAGGGGAACATAATCCACAATGAGTTCTCTTGCTGAGGCTAAAGCTCAGATTGACCTGCCATCCTACAGATCCTCAGATCTTCTGTAGCAAATATAATATGTTTGGTAATGAGTGTGGCGCGTTTTGAGACTAAAACCAGAGGCGATTCTATGGACTCTGGGGGCCCTAGGCAAAAAATTCCATGGGGCCCCCCGACTCCCCTTCCCCCGGCATGGTAAAATTTATTACCTTTATTTTAGTGTGAAGTGTAAATTAATAACATCAACAAAAAGAATTTAATAAGCACAAGACCTTTGTTATCACTTCTGCGAAAAACAGAATACACAAATAAAGCAGATTTGTCGTTGCAATGTACTATGTAATTGGCCGCCCTCGGCGGCCCCCCTCCCCTGGCCCTTGCCTGCCCTGCACCTCTGACAGAAGCTAAAAACTAAACAATGCATTACATTTCAATGGCACAACTGAAGGACCAATGTTCCAGTGGTCTTGCTGTTTCTACCAGCTACACTGGTTCACCACCAGTTCCTTCCAGTAATGAACTGCTTTCAAGACTTGAAATGCAAATGTTCACATTTTTAACGGCTTTACTGCTTAATCAGTCAGGCAGCAGAAAATGACAGTGTGTTAATGACATTTAACGTGCATCTAACTGCTTGCTGAGTTCTAAATGTAACGCTGTTAAATTGGCATCTTGTGGCTGTCTTAAACTGGCATGTGCATTGTTTTTCTCCCCTTCTCAGTCTGTGGATGTCACTGGGGATAGTGGTGGTTGTTAAATACATGAATAATAATTAATTTGCATACATCTGCGCTGTTTATACAGTTAGACAGACCATTTATCCTCATTAGGCCTTGATTTCATCCAACTGCCAGGTCACCTCTCTTTGGTAATGAGTGACTAATTTAAAGTGTCACTTTTATTGTTACATGCACATCATGATAAGTTTTGCAGAGTCTAACTCAGTCCAGTGTAGTGTTCCACATAGCACAGGCTGAGGCGAAAAGCCCAGAATGCAGTGCAGAGTCGATATGGAAATGTGTAGTGATAGCTATTCATATGCCATAAGCTCTTGTTCAGTACAGTCACAGTAATCCATCCCAGGAAGCACAGGGCGGCAGGTACCCTGCACGGGATGCCAGTCCAGCGCAGGGTACACCGTCAGAGCCAGGGGAATGCCTAGAATTTCTGGCCCTCCTGACAAACTGTCACCTCGCCCTAGGATGACCAGATAATCCATGTCATGGAGGACACTTTGGGCTGCAACAGGATTTGTAAACTACCATTCCAGTTAAAATGACCAGGATTTCATTTAATTGCTGGATTCTTGGTGTGTGCTGATTGGTCAGTCTCCACTAATCACTATTGTGTCACTATTGTTAATATGAAACAGCTGGATGAGTCATTCAATCAAATAAACAAGCCAATCCAAGAATAAGAAGAACTGAACTATTTGGCGAAGCACAGGAGCATTTCAGGTTTAAGGTAGTTTACAAAACCTGAAGTAGCTCATACTGTCCCCTCTGACATGGACGGGGCTGCCAGCTGTTAAGCATCAGGTGTGACACTCGCACTTTCTGACTCTCATGGTTACGCAAGAAATCTTACGGCAAATTTATATTATTACATTATAAGCCTAAAATTAGCTACATGAATTGCGTTGCGGTAGTTCGCAAACCCTACAGACTATCCAGAAAGCACCATGTTATTGTTTCAACGTTGAATTACAGTTAAATGCGTTGAATTATGGTCAGTGTTATATTACCAACATTGAAACTGAATTGATTTTTGGTCATATTTTCAATATTGAAAAATTGATGGTGGCAAAACCTTGATTCAATGTCGATATAAAGTGAAACATTGAAGATTAACGTTGTTTCAACCTTTTTGTCTGATATGGAATCAATGTCATTTCAACATATGTGTGCTACGTGTGTATATACAATTAATGAAACTGTCATATACATGTAAATGAGTGTGTAGACCTGTCTGAAATTGAAAATCTCACGCCAGCCAGCTGACCATAGTTGGCAACGCTGCATGGATTATCTGGTCACCCTGCCTTGCATCCCCCCCCCAGCCAATGTGATACATATTTTTACATATTCAAGGGCTCCTATCAAGTCCTGCCATACCCCCGCCCCCCGGAGCCTGCCAGGGTATCCACGCTTCTCCAACGCCCCTGCAACAATGCACTTACCAACTCACTTAAACCACATGTTTTTATATGTGGGAGGAGACCCACACCAACACGGGAAAAACATGCAAGCGCCCAAGCAAAGAGCCAGAGGTGAGAATCAAGCCCACAATGCTGTAGGTTTAAGACCACAGAGGTGCCTGCTTAGCCAATTCTGCGCCTGAAATGTGGCATCCAATCACATTACCCATTTAAAGTTAAGAGCCACTCCGGGCACTAAAGCAATGGGGAATAACTGTTCCATTCACACCTGACCATGTCATTGAACTCACAACAAATAGTTCTAAATAATAAACCCTACATGACTACTGGAGTTAATCTAGGCTAAGGTACGCCCCCTTTCAGCAGCGACATTGATATGGAACATGGTAAAGAAAAGGCGCTGCTGCCGGAGCTGGGGCGGGCTGTGAGGCACGCAGACCCTGCCCCTGGGCACGATGTAAACACGGTGCCCGTCAAGGCTCGACACCGGCTTGTCAGTAACTTGTCGGAAGATGCCCAATTACAATAGTCGCCTTGACACCGGAGATATCAGCGTGATAGGATACCGCGAAAAAGGACTAGAGAGGACATCAATTTTGTCATGCGGAAACACTTCCCTGATGCACAGTTTCAAAAGAACTTAGTGCACACAGATATTTCCATGATATTTTTTTGTATTTGCTTTATACATGACTCTGGAGGAACATACATGCATTTGCCAGTTTGCAACATAAAACAAAATAAAACGTCTGGTTTTTATAATATTTGCACCTGGCACACGACGATCATGTTCAATGATTCGCTGATATGCAGATGTGAGAGTCGCTACATCAAAAATGGGGATAAACCACTCACTAAAGGATAAAAACTCAGTCGCCAGAAGTCAATACTACATTCATAAACACGGAAAATCGTTGTCACACAAAAGTCACCGTATTGTATATAGGATTCGTTTGATGTAAATAAGTTAGATGCTGTAAGCCGAGAAAATATTAAGCGAACGTAAATGATACTGATTAGTGGTGCGATTGTTTTTGTGATAAATATACAATTAAATAATGCCCATCGACTCTAAAAATAGTTATGGTTAAAATAACTCATACGAAAGACAATACTGAATATTTTGTAAAGAAAAATGTAAAATGCAATACCCTCCCGGTAAACACAGTTGCGTAGGGCTTGATTTTTATTATTTTTTTGCGTAATATTTATTTCAGTAAGGAATTTATGCAAACACACTTACCCATATCAGAAATCCTGTTGATCCTTATGTAGAGGTAAAGCTTTGAAGAACTTGAATATTTAGCGACTCTTTAAATCCCCGAGCCGAAATGATGGATCGGACCAGACCCGGCGATTTGTTCTCCCGCAGCAAACAAATTGTGAAACTATGGATGCGCTGCACATGCAACGCAGCGCGTCTCGCGCACTTGGCCGGCTTCACACCTAACGACCGCTGCCGGAACACGCCTCGGACGTGCCTTAAACGCCTTCATTTCTGCATCTGTTCTGGGGCACGGAGACACAAAAATCGACTAAGGTCAAAAAGAGAAAAGAAAACAAGCAAACGAAACCCTGTGCATCCTAATTGCTGTTCAGCAGAAGAAGAAAAAACTGACCTACATGGCTTCACAAGTAAATAAAACAATGTTCTAAGACACTTTAAGCAATGTTAACCATCCAGGATTTAAGTTATGATGATACTGATGAACGGATTTGAGGAAAAAAGGGAGAGAGAGAGAAAGAAAAGATAAAGACCCGGCATGATGCGGGGGTTTGGCCAGCGCAGATAGACGACTGCGGATGGACTGCGCAGCGCTGAACGCCGGATAGGGAACAGGAGCGCAGCTCGCCGGAGAAGCAGAAGCGCCGTGTGAACGGCTTGCCTCTCTCCCTTACTCACACCCCTCTCCCCCTCCCTCCATCACACACGCACACGTACACAGGAACACACGCAGACAAACTTAATACGAAAGCGTATCTGATTTCACACGCAGACGATCTTGTATGAAATCATACAGGCCAATTAATAATCGCAATCGCTCCGACACTCCATCAATAAAATTATGGTACGGTAAAACGATCGCTGATGATTTATTCTGTTTTATGGGGTCGACATAGCCTTTGGAACAAATCTTTCCACTACTAGGCCTTCTATACGTGCTCAAATGAGTGAAGAGGCTGTACACATTACATCTGCTTTTCATCCGCAGTAATCCTAAAGCACACTGAATTTTATGTGCTCCTTTTTCATTTGGACATGTTTCAGTGAAATCGGACAGTCGTTCAAGTCGCCAAACACGCAGATTATTATCTTAAATCCCATGTTCGTTGCTGCTGATTTCAAATTGTGCTCATTGGCTCCTGATGTTATTGGAGGGACAGGTAATTATGAATGTGATAAAAATATCTCCACCAACAGCAAGGCATTGACTTGAGAGGACACCATGTATACTGACTGGTAGCAAACCAAAACCAAGACATAGATATGTTTTTAAAGGCTTTTTTAAAAACCATTTTTTTGCCCTCTTTGGGGTTTAAATGGAAATAATGTCTACCTTGCTCTGAGCTGGAACATGTTTGCTGACAAACTTTGCGAGCGCAAGCTGGCAGGTTCTGCATCATGCCCAGATCTACCCCCTATGTCAAACACTCTGAAAGCATGATTGGACTGGACACTTCCGGACTTGGAAAGATCATTTCTAAAATGGGTGGGTTTGGGTTCGAGGCATGAGGGAGATGAAGAAGCCAGTAAGCTGAAGAAATTTGGGTCTGTTGTTGGTGACATTAAAGAAACTTTTTTATGGCATGGGGGATCTTCTAGCTGGATGTTCGCAACCCAGGTCATGACTGCTGTGGGTGTTCACGTGACGATGTCACTGCGATCCGGCCATACGCCAATTTAATCACACAAAGCAAATACATGGTAGTTTAATTGTGATGAGAAATGTAGAGCTATTTGCGATATGTTGCCATTAATAAAATGAAATGGGTTATTCTTCTGCTGCAGAAACATGGCATCAGTCAGGCAGGATTGACATTCATTAGCTATCTCCGCTTGTCTTTTTCTTCGCTTAAGGGTTAATGAATTGTCTGTATGTATGGTATATGATTGAAAAATGTCTGCATGTAGTTTTGTGACGTCTTTCATGTAAAGAAAAAGTCAGTAACATCATTGCCTGTATCATGATGTTATTTTTGTTTCATTAAAGATGCAGGGAGGGGTGGTGGGGTGTCACAGTGGTTAGTGTGGAGTTCGAATGTTCTCCCTGCATCCTTGTGCAGTTTCTCCTGGGTTCTTCAAAAGCATTCTGTGGTGCCCTGGCATGGGTTGGTACAAATTACAGGGGAGCTTGAAAGCCGCCCCTGAGACCTTTAGAGGGGGTCTAAAAACTGTCCACCTTTGTGTTATAGGATATATTTTATTTTGTGTACATTAAGGTTCCTGAAATAAAAAATAATATATTGTGCCAATGTGAAATGTTACTGACGGTATGAATTGCCGGCATTAGTAATAGTAGGATGTTTTTTTTAACAGTAACCCTGTTATTGACTGTGCTGCCGCACTTGTATGTATGGGTGTGCATGTGACTTGGGGAGTCATGGCACACGCTGGACAATAGGGCTCCTCCGATACCCATTGTGTAATTCGAACCCTGGGTTGGTACCCTGTTCTCAGTTGTTCCCTGCCTGGTGCCTGTTGCTTCTGGAATAGGCTCTAGAGTCAGAGGACAAGAGGGCATGGAAAACAGATGGAGACGTAACCCAGGAGAGTCCCAGAACTTGTTTCTCCATCCTTATGTAGGTGGCACGTATTATGGAAACAGGTAATCTTTTTACTTAAAAAACATACTGTGGTAATGTCAGGGTTCTTCATTGGTGCAGTGTTACCTGAGAGTCCACAAGAAAGGCCAGAGCAGACCCTGCTCCACTGAGGAACCTCAGGTCTTTTGATGTAGCAACCTGCTGGAGATATTTCACCACAGCGGCCAGAGTACTTCCCTGTGCTGTGATCTGCTGGAGAAGCACGATAAGTTCCAGCGATGCCAAACACCTATAGAATCTCATCAGGGAAGGCAGCTCCATCACCGGATTGACCCTGGACCCACTGGAGGAAGTTGCAGAGAAAATGATGTCGGTAAAATTGGAGGACATGACTCTGTTCACCTGGCCCAGAGCGGGCACTCTTCTCAGAGCATGTTTAGCCATTGGTTCATCCCACCAAGGTTAAGATTAATTCCACCTGCTGCCATCAAGCGGTGAAATGTCTGCTCCTAGAGATCCAGTCCTCACCCCCAGCCATAACAGATGCCAGGGTGCCATTTAAAAACAGCTACAAATCTAACCAAAGATTCAAAATGGTGTTAAAAAGAGAATGTGGATGTGCAGGGGATGTCTGTGATAAAGAGGTGAGTTTGTCCTTGGCAGAAGACCATTTTTTTTTGTTTATGCTAAAAATAAATGAATAAATCAACAAATAAATAAATAAATAAGCCTTCACAGAGAGGGGACGCGATCTGACTGATTCCTGTCAGGCGGGAACAGCAAACACTGGCAGCTTTTCCCCCCACTGTCTGCCGGAGCTCTGAAGTTAACATCCCTGAAATATTTTGCATTTCACTTCAGATCCACGTCAAGCCTGAGAAGTCAGACTGCTACTCTGGAGCCGGTAGTGCTCAGGTGGAATCCGGCCTTCCCTTTGATCGGCTTCCCGACGTGTCTTGGGTTATATTTTTCCCCCGTCCTCAGTCTTCGGCCAAAGCCCTCTGGACATCCGTGAGGGTTTTGGCATGCTCCAGAATGGTCATGGTGTCCTTACGGGCAAACCTTGGCGTGTACGTCCAAGGCGCTAATTATTGGAAAGCCAAGGACACCTAGGTAGAATTAAAGTGTCTCTTTGACTTCCCTCTGTCCTTGTTACTGATCTTGTTCAGGTGGCTGAGGGGCTTCGCAGAACAACACGACAGAACGTTTGAGCTGGGATGAACAGGGATGGAACAGCCTGGTCATCAGTACTGATCTCCCATGACTGGTATCATCTGTGGGCAGTACGACGGGAGCAGACTGATCTGTGAGACCGCTCAGCCGCTCACGTATCAGAGCCAGACAGATGGCCTTGTTAAACCTCCATTAAGTATTAAGGCGTGCAGTGACCATGTGTGTTTCTCTTCATCACGGGCCAGATAAGACCTAGAGTCCTGGCTTATACATTGATTATACAGTTCAAGTTAATAAGCCGTTGATTTAGTAATACAATAGGTGCCCCCAGAATTGCATACTTATTGGCTATGTAGTATGCATAATATAGTATGCGACATAGCAGGATGTCCAAATCCTCGGTTTAGATTTTGACATTTGCGAAACCACTGGAGCTGCAGGCAGAGATGATGAACATCGCACACTCACAAATTTTTATCAAAATGGTGGAGGAATTGCCGTCTTTGTAAAAAATTCAGTAGAAAACAATACCCACTTACATAAGTTGAAAATAGGATTTTTTTTGTTGATCGTTTTAAACAGTTTTTCACTTTTGTGGGGCTATGCTATTTTGTCAAGCTATCCTATTGGTAAACATTCAGGTCAGGTAATATGCAAGATGGTTACCACAGTGTGTCCAAATGCATGCATACTATTCTCATGCATACATTCAGTACATACACATTAATGGTCAAGTAGTAGGCTTCACAGTAACTATTGTGCAAGAATGTGATTTTGGATGAAAGTTCTCCTGGCCAGCTTCTTGTTCATCTTGGCGCATGAAGGAAGCTGGAAGAGGTGCTGTCTGTCACAGGCTCTTCAGGCTTTGCGTTTGGCAGAATGATGCTGCAGAACATCCTGACTCAGTCCCTGGGCATATCGGCTGCTAACATGTAAAGTTAGCCACTCGTGATATTTTGATATCTGAGGGAGCCTGTTGAGTGGGGGAAGCAGGATCTTATTTTTAAAATGTTCATATGCAGGCAGCTCAGAGGAAACATCGAGGACCCCTATTTCCTGGTTGGGCGTGATGCAGTGGATTGCACTCTGCTCCTACAATTAGCCATAAATCCAGTCCAGCTGATCCAGAGAAATTGCAGAGGTGCATGAGAGCACTTTAAGATGCTCAGTTGCATCGCCTGAGTGCTCTGACCTCATGTTTTGGGGCACCTATGTGGACTGACTGCATACGCGCAGGTTTCACGGTGCTTGCTGATGACGGGAGCCGTGTGTGGAGCCTTTGTGGCTTGCTTCCTGCTGTGTTCGCTCCCCTCAAAGACTCAGTATGAGCCTGGAATGTGGAGAATGCAGGCATCAGGATTTCTGAGCCCTAAAATGTGCCCAGGATCCAGGTCTCTGCACCGCTCCTCTTCTTGACTCCTTTTCGAGCATGTTAATGGCCAATGGCTTGATGATCACTGATGTGGAGCTTGCTGCTGTAGTACCCTTAAGCAAGGTACCCAAATTACTTTGGTAAAAACCCAGTTGTATAAATAGGTAAATTGTACATTGCTTTAGGAGAAAAAACATTAGCCATGTAGCAAAACAACAATAACTATTTCAGTCACAAGAATTGCTCTGGACTGACTGTGTTTAGTTCTAATGAAGCAGCAGGAGAATCAATCTTTATTTATTAGCAAATCATAAAATATGCATTCAAACGGTATGGAGGGCAGAAACACAGATGAAATAAGTTTAATCATCAAGTACTAAAATCAATGTCGTCTGTTATGCAGGGTGTAGTAGTGTATAATTTCTTCGTCTTATGGATTTTTTAAACAACGTCATTTTGACAGGATGAGTGATTGGGGCGGACAGCCCAGCAGGTAGGTAGGGGCTTGGAGGAAGCTGAAGAGACTTCCAGAGACGGCGCCGGGAGTTCCGGCCCTCAAAAGCAGGATAAAAGACAAGTGATAGATCTTCTGTTATCCTTGGCCAAGGACAGCAGGTGCTGGTCATTTAACTGGCGCTGGGCCTGTGACGGAGATGCAGCGATCACATGGGGGTTAACGCTGAAGCACGATTGGTGGCGAGAAGAGTTCCGGAGTGTTTTGGGTGTGTGTGTCTGTGTGTGTGTGTGCGCACGTGTGCCCTTGCACTCTTCTTGAATCCCGGCATAGAAATTAGCTTCATTGGCAGGCAAGTGGAAATGTTCTTCTGACGTTACATTAATGTCAAATATAATTATATTGTGATGCACTTATCATCAGCTGAAATCAGTCTATGTTGTGGCTCCTCTTGTTAATCACAGATAATTCTCTGCCTTGGCTGTCGTGCTTTTATGCTGCAACATGTGTACTGGGTTCCTGCTTCACAATAAAAGGTCACATTTACATAATTAATGGTTTCCGCTTCTTTTATTTTTTTTAATTTTACTTGATGCATAATGTAATTCGGTCTTAATTAGTTAAACTCAATTAATCTTTTCCGACCGGTGTCCCAAAGGCAGCGAATGAGACATTATGCATCCTACTTCTAGCTGAACTGATCCGCGCAGCCAGGTTTTTAATGGCTATCACAATTGTCAGAAATGTCACTGCGCTCCAGTCACAATTGTCACCCGTAGCTCTGTTGATCTTTGGGTGGGCAAGCTGTGCGGTCGAGAAAAGGGCCAAACGTTGCCAGCTATTAACTAATGTACTAATAAACCTAGCAGCTGCGGTAGGAAGTGAGGATTATTTTGGTGCCCCGTTTTTGCAAAGGAAACGTAAGTGAGAACTGAGGCTGGTGCTCTCTGACAGGTGGCAGTGTCTCTTTTCATTCTACTGCCTAGCAGAACATTTCCACTGTGCATATGAAATACAGAGCAACATGCCGGCGCGGATTCTAATATTAGCAACATTCTAGCTTTAGAGATTATAGAAAGCAGTTCTCCCCCCCCCCCCCCCACTCATTTGTCACTATGATTGCTGTTTTTTGTTGTATTTGTATTCACATGGCATGGACCGCAGAAGGGGAGGGGGGAGCATAATGGGGGAGGGGGTAAAGTTATGTCCACTTGTCTGGGCGCTTTTAGAAAACTCAGGTATAACCTTTTGTTTTAAAAAAACATGCATATTATTCAGACTTTTATTAATGAAGGTTCATCAGTTTGAAATAATTATTTGCAGGTAATTTTTTTGTGATCGTTCATCACTGCATTATTAATGGTGCCCCCCCTCTGGTTCTGCGGTGTGTCAAATGTGGTTCTCCTACATGATGGAGATTGTAGTTCCCTCCTCGGAGGTCTTCTTATTGGGTGTTTGGCTTGAGTCCAGCGCTGTAAGTTAGCATATTTTAGCTGTGTTGTAACCGCAGGGTTAGCGTTTGGCGGGGGGGGGGGCGGGGCGCTTCCCGCGCGATGCCTGCCAGGAGAGGATGAGCAGCAGCAGAACCGCAACGTGGCCGGTTCAACAGATGGCATGTGAGCAGCGCCCCCACACAAGGGGGGTGGGGGGGATGCACCGGCGGCAGGTGCGCAGAACCCAGACACCACCATGAAGCTGCCGCATGCAAAAACTGCCAGTCGTCCTGTGTGAACGGAGATGGAGCAGCGTGAAACAGGGGCGTGTGGACTGAGGGACAGAAAGGCGACGAATCCATCCATCCACACACACACACACACACACACCTTTGCATTCATATCATTGGGGGACAGTCCATTCATTTCTATGGGAAAAACACTAATCTCAACAATGATGACTGTATCCTCTACACAGCCCTAACCTTAACCATAAGTAACCAAACAGGTCCCCATAACGTCAAAATAACAGGTTTTTATCACATTCTGGGGACATGTGGTTCCTACAATGTAATGTATACATAACTCCCCCCCCACCCACACAGACACAGACACACACACACACACAAGCACGTGTAGGGTATACATATCCTTATGGGGACCGCTCTTTTATTTCAATGGGAAAAATGCTAACGCTAACTATGACAACCTTAACCCCCACCCAGCCCTAACCATAACCATAAGTAACCAAACAAAATACAAGAGTTTTTGCATTTTTAGTTTTTTCATAGCAGTCACCGATTTTTATAAAATAGAGTTTTCCCTTATGGGGACCAGGAAACCGGTCCCCATAAGGGAAAAAACACAGATATTTATCACGTTATGGGGACATTGTGTCCCCATAAGGATAGGTAAACCCGCTCGCACACACACACACAGACCGATACACATCATACATACATACATACATACATACAGGGGAGCCTCAATTAGAGCCTCAATTACATTGATCAGGGGCATAGCCAGAAATTTTGGGCCCCCTGACAAAATGTCACCTTGGGTCCCCTTATATATAATTTTGCAATTTTAAGTGTTGCCGGGCCACTGAATCTGCCTGAGTGTCCATGCCCCTCCATGCCCCTCCATGCCCCTGGATGGGACAAAAAAAAGAGTCATGCTTCTGTACAGCCATGATGGAAACAGTGCAGACGCTGTGTGCCAGGGAAGTGACACAGGGCTGGAAATGCTCGCTAGGACCTTCCCTGTGAAGAATTCCATTCAGCTCCGTGGGGTCGCCCCGATACAGAAACTATAGCCCATAAACACCATAAAGGCCCTGGTGGATGAATGTGCAGGGGGGAGGCAGTGCATCATGGGATATGGCAGTCTCTCTGGCCTGCGGTACTGTGCTACGACCACCGTGCCGTCTAATGGGGTTGGTGGACCTGAGCCATGTCAGGGGGGTCTGGAGCCTATCCCAGGCAGCACAGGACGCACGGCTGGGGTCACACTCCAGATGCAATGCCAATTATATCGATTGCAAAACCCATAATATTCTAATATGATTCTGTCCATCTTTCACTGTTGTGACACTGACCTGTGCTGTAGTATTATTGTGTCACATTGCTGCTGTAGCTGTCAGGGGAGAAAAGAATATGTATCATATAGCAGAAGATTAGGTCACATTTCTTCACTTTGAGTCATATAAGAAGGTCTAGAAAGTATTTGACTTTGCTCACCTTGTAATGAAAATTAATAAGTGTAACAAGTACCGATACACAATAACGTAATTAATAATAGGTGCATCCTTAACAAAACTTCAGAAACTTGGCAGACCTTTGAATGAGCGCTAATGTTTTTTCTCTGACAATCACAGAAAATCATACGTATCGCCTATTCAGATGGAGGATAAATAGAATTTTGTGTGATTGTATATTAAGTATGTTTTGCCTCTGGCCTTGACGCATAAAGTCAATGCAGGAGCTGAGCCTCAGCCGAAGTGCTGGGTGCATTAGTCACAGGGTCCTTACAATGTGTAGTGAAAGGGCAGGATAGAGAGGCAAGGAGAGATGGGGGAGGAATTAGGCATAAGTCATGCTGGGTGTGGGGGGGGGCACGTGGAGAAGTAACAGAATTCAATGAGCCTGCGATGGGGGAAGTCAGTCAACAATTGGCTGGAACAACAGCACACAGAGGTGCTGGAGCTGGGGCACATGTAGTCCCCAGTATTTCATTTTGTTTCATTCATCCCCACAATAAATAGTGAAACCCCCCCTCCAATATCATACTCTCTCCTATGCCATTGTCAGGACATAATGTAAGGGAGTGTTTTTTTCCCCCCAAATGCGGGTACAGTCATAGCTCACCTATAATGGAAAAGGTAATAATAAAAATCTATTTTAAAATTACACGAAACTAACTAAAAATAACACAATATAACAAAGGAAAGCGCCGCGTGATCCTATATGCAGCCGCACACGCCGGTCGTCTTCTCACTTGTTCCACCGTTGTTTACCTTGGGGTCTTTTGTATTGTATCCGGTAGTGACATTGCAGCGGTTTAAAATTATAGCACAATCACCACTGGAGTGTGTGTATACAAGGATTAAAGTGTAAGGAATACGTTATGTTTCAGTGTTTTTCAAAAGTAGCATTGAAATGTTTGGAAAATGTAATTATCTAGCAGTGCCTTGATCTGGACCTTGCCAGACATGAGAACAACTACAGTATATATTTTCACAGTAATGATGATTGGGTCCAAACTGTCCCACGGTCACACGCTGATGAAGGCCTGGTGCCAAAACATTTGTGATGAGGCCACGGTGTAGTTCTACAAAACAGAAAGTACGCCAACAAAGCCGGGAATCTTCATTATTTTGCATTATCGCACTGCATTGTATACGAACCAATACCATCACTCATCTGAGTAAGCAGAGTGCTGCATTTTATGTGTTTTTCCTGTATATTCATTTTCACGAAATAACTTGCTCAAATGTATAAATTATAACTGAAAATAATACTTTCAACAAACTGGATCATGGATATAGATAAGTCAGGTTAACCTTTGATAATCATTTCAGGATCCTTTAATCTAGTGGTACACCCCCAGTAAAACAGCTTGCTGAACTTAAGCACAATTCTTAAAATGACAACACTGGGCCATACTGGGAATTGACTGGGAAGCCTCTGGTTTATGAGTTATTTTCCATAACCACCACGCTAAGGGAGGTATGAACAGACCTCATAACTTCTGTTTTGCTTAAAGACACAGCTTCGTTATTAAAGGATCATTGTCTGAATCTTTCGCGGTATTCACAGCTGTAACGTTTTCGGGGCTTGTGTGGGTGGACCGGAAAGGAAAACTACTTACCGTTAAGACGTGGAGTTACTAAGCAGTTCTTTTGTTTTACGGCTTGATGCCTGCGGTGATTTTTGTAGAGTCATCGGTGATCAGATAATGAGATTGCTGTTTTTTTATCTAGAAGAGGAGGGGTATTTTGTTATCGTTGATCTCAAAGAATGCTGTACGGAATATGTGCTATATAAGGCGAATGATGCGAGTTAGCTAGATGGATGTATAACTTTACCTTTCGTTTTATAGTACGGCCATCACATTGAGCAACAGTAGTTCTAAAAGGCATATATTATTTATATTGCATAATACTCCATGATGAACTGGCATCCCCTCCAGTCTGCCCCCTGCCCTCTGCCACCTACACACTGCTTGCTGGGCCAGTTTGCAGTGACCTTCTAGCGAGTAACCAGTAAGGGAAGTCAGTGGATGGATTATTATGTCCAGCAAGTGGTCTGTGATGAACCTGCCTACTACCTTGTGGCCAATGCTCCATGTGGGATGTTCCAGGCACCTATATATATATATATATATATATATATATAACAGCTATGGAGAATGAATGGACGACAGATATGTTACAGTATACAGAAAGTGTAGCGGTTACGCCAATGCATGGTTAACTTGCTACTCTACTCATGGACCAGGGAACATAAGCTGCTAACGTAGCGAAATTATAAACCGTCAGGGTTCCACCTGGCTCCCCCCCCACCCCTGGGCACGGTAATTATATACAATCCAGGAAAGAGCATGTGAGTGAGGACAGAAGTCGCGGGGACAGGAGGCGGCCCTTCTGTTGATTAATAAAGGACAACCTGTCTTGTGTAACTCATAGCATTCTGCAGACTGCGGCCCGCGAGGTGCCACAGGAAGACGGGTGCTGGCCAGTCTGTGGGCATGCTGGGAGTATGGAGACTGCACTGGGAGCCCTGGGAGGTGTGACTAAATGCAGCCTGTGCATGTCGGGAACGCCGGTCCCACTGCCTCCCATCAACATGGGCCCCCGGAAAGAAAACAAAAAAATAGCATGTTATTTCAGTGCTCCCGTTACTATACTGTTCTTTTTTTTAACGCTGCATGATGGTAATCCTGTGAGGTGGGAAACTAGACCACCGGCACAATGGATGCTCTCAGCCAAGCGCTGCGCAGAGGCCATAACAAGCGAGCAGGAGCATTTGACCATTGCACACACAATTAGCTGCTGATGACTGAGGCTGCCTTAGCAACCAGAAGCCAAATGCTATAACACATCTGCGGTTAATGCAGACTGAACCGAAAGCTAATGCTAATGCTAATAGCTACTCTGCTTTCTGATTTCAGAATTCATTTTTTCAAAAATTGACACTGTTTGTTTATCTTTTTTTTTACGATTTCTTGGGGGGGGTTTCAGAGGTTAAAAACTAAAATTTTAACACAGGACTGCTAGATTAAACAATAATGCCCCCAAACCTTTACCCGTAATTAATAAAAATGATTTTTTTCTTGAAGAGGTAGAATATAAAGATCAAGGTGCCTGTTGCGGGGGGGGGCACCATCCATCACGGGCGGCTAGGCAGCTGACTGCAGTGGGTTGGTGTCATTTCCCTCCCACCTGATCCATGGTTTGTTGTTTATATGAGTTTGTTTATGTGTGTGCATCTCACATTCCCATTGGTGGTGAGCACGGGCCGGAGGGAAGCCTGGCGCTCTCCGCCCTCCAGTGCAGTGAGCTGGTTTGCTACATCCCCCGTCTGTGCTGAAAACATCACCTTCTAGGTTTGCTGCAGTAACGGGGAAGGTTCATACCAACGCCGGGGAGTGCTCCCACAAGAGCTCTCTTCTTGAGCTTTCTCTTCCCACACCCTGGATGCAGTTTACAAATGCAAACTACATATTTTATAAGGTTCTAACAAAAGATTCTATAGTGCTCCAGAATAATGCCAGGTCCTGTAATATGCCATGTTAAGCTGATACATCCATCCGTACATCTTGTAACTGGTTATTCTGGAATCGCAGATTGCTCCTTCCGGACAAAGCGACCGTCCTTCTCCGGGCCCGGAAAGCAAGCCGGCATCGTGACGTTCTGTGTCACTGCATCCTTCTGGCTGCCACCTCTTCGTCATGCAAATGTAGCGAAGTCTGTATCCAGTGGGATCGTCCGTCACCCAGACAGGGCAATCGGCGCCGGCTGAGGAGGCGAGGATGCGAGGAGGGGCCCCGACGGTGCCAGGCGGCCCTCGTTGGACTGATGTTGTGTTATGGGTGATAACGAGATGCGAACACATGTTATTTTCCTCTCACATCTTAATCAAGTATGACCGAACAGGCAGTCCACCCCCCTTCCCACCTTCCCACCACCTAGCACACACACCCACACACACGCCCCTGTTCTCTGTCCTCATTTGCATAAACTCCACCCATTGTGCCCAGTTCATCACCGTGACAGAAAGCTGTAATCAACGCAGGGTAAGTGAATTAGCAGGAGTAAGTTACATAAGCCCACGCTGCCTGAGTAGTGCCCAGGGCCTGCTCTCCACACAAACACGGCAAGGGCCTTTCTCTCTCGTGCTCCCAGTAGAGTTTCTCTGTTTGAGGATCTCATTCCTTTACCCTAAATCACATTACAGCCAATACACTCATGTCATTGTACCATATACATCAATACTTTAGTTGGAGGGGTTTCCGCTTCCTGTGCAGGGAGAACAGATCTCCACTTATGTGATTAAATATCTCATTTGCTGGGGTTTTAGTGTGGGGCCGGGGGAAAAGTCGGCCCCACGCTGAATATCGGTCTAATGGAGAAGGCAGCAAGTCCTTCAGGCTGTGCGATGAAGCACGTGCCTTTGCACTCCGCCTGCTGGCTACCAAAATATCGCTAGTTTGAGCGGGGGGTGTATTTTGAGCCCAGTACACCGAGTCAAAATTGTTTACAG